>NC_054057.1:20347819-20501319 GCF_017639655.2 Falco naumanni | reverse complement strand
GTAGTGCTATCTGAGGATGTGCACTAATTTGCGTTACAAGCAAGAAACTTGTAACTAATCCTGTGCATGAATGAAAATGAATACATAATGTACTATGAATGTGCAAGTACTCTGTTGTATGTAACGTGTGCCCTCAAGTAACTTGGTGTGCATGTTAAAAGGAAAAATCCCCCATGCACCCAGCACTGCAATAAACCCATGTTGGCTTTCTAAACTGTCATTTGGTTCGGAGAGTTTTCCTGCTTACGATTTTTGGTAACAACAGAGCTTCCCACTAGGAAAGCTGCTGCCAAAGTGGAAGGCTGCAAAGAGAATCTCTCCCCTCCTGAGTCTCCATCTGGTGGGGTCCCTCAGACAGCACGTGGAGGAGGGCATCAGCAAGCAGGATATGCTGTACTTGGGAGGAGGAGCAAGCAATAGTGCATTATTTGAGACTTTGTAAGGAGAAATACCAGGACCCCCATGGTGCTGACCTCTCAGGACTGCTCCGGGATGTCACAGGAAGGCTGCCACACTGGTTAAAAGCACGGACTACTATCCCCTGCTCCTTTTCCATGTGAGCACCATGACATGGTGAAGCAAAACCGAGGCAAGATCAAGGAAAGCTTCAGAGCCTTGGGGGCACAACTGAAGGGGACAGGTGCCCAAGTGATCTCCTCTGTGTTGCCAGTCAGTGATGTGGGTGTAGGCTGAAGAGGTCTTCAGATACATAAGCGGCAAGCAGAAGCACAGGGAAGACACAGGCCCATTGCTAAACAGGGCAGGGAAACTAGTTCCTAGTAATGCTGACAAGGCAGAGATCTCTACCTTCTTTGCCTCCGTCTTCAACCACGTAAGTAGACCCCTGATCACAGGATCAAATAGCCCCAACATGTACTGGCTCACCAGTAGCAGAGGAAGGGTTGGTCTGCAGCCTCTTCCAAGGGCTCAATGCACACAAATCTGTGGGCCTGGAGGGAATCCACCCCAGGGTGATAAGAGAAGTGCCCAACATTGTTGCAAGGCCACCATCTACGATATTTGAAAAATCGTGGAGATCGAGCGATATCCCTGATGCCTGGAAGGGGCCAAATGTCACACCCATCTGCAAGAAGGGACCAAAAGAGGACCCAGGAAACTACAGGCCCATTAGTTTTAATCCATTCCCTGGGAAAATAATGGAACAAGTCCGCCTAGAAACTATCACAAACCAAATTAAGCAGGTGATGGGGAAAAGCCAGCACAGGTTTGCCAAAAGCAAATCACACCAGACTAACCTGATCACCTTCTACAGCAAAATAGCATCTTGTGTTACATGGTGAGAGCAGTGGGTGTTGTTTACCTGGACAAAGCATTCCATGTGTTTTCCCACAGCCTTCTCCTGGCCAAGTTGGCAAGATACAGACTGGATGGGTGGTCTGTGAGACGGGTAGAAAATCGGTTCACAGGCCATAATCAGAGCATGGTGGTCAATGGTTTTTACTCAGGCTGGCAGCCTGTTGCAGGTGAGGTCCCCTAGGCATCAATACCAGGCCCCACGCTGTTGAACATCTTCATAAATGATCTGCAGAGTGGGATTGAAAGCACCTACACCAAGTTTGCTGATGACACTAAACTGGGTAGTGAGGTGGACACGTAGGAAGGAAGAGCTAGCTTACAGAGACACCTGGCCAGGCTGGAAAAGCAGGCTAGCAAGAAATGTATAAAGTTAAACAAAGAGAATTGCTAAGTCCTGCACCTGAGACACCATAACCAAACATGCAAGCCCAGTACAGGCTAGGATCTGTGTGGCTGGGGAGCAGCCTTGCTGAAAGGGATCTGGTGGACAAGCTGAAAGTCAGTTAGCAGCGTGCTGCTGCAGCAATGAAGGCAAATCTGATCCTGGGCTGCATCTGCAGGGACATTATGGGCAGAGATGGGGACAAAATCATCCCACTCAGCACTTACCAGGCTGCACCTGGAGTACCATGTCCAGCTCTGGTCCTTGCAATTCAATAATGCAGACAGAATGGAGAGGGTCCAAAGAAGGGCCATGAAGACTAAAGGGCTTGGATAACCTGCTGTGTGAGGACAGACTGAAGGATTTATCTCCTTTCTACCTGCAGAAAAGAAGGCTCAGGGGTGACCTCATCACAGTATTCCACTACTTGAAGGGCAGCTACAAAGAGGATGGAGGCTCTCTTTACAAGGAGCCAGATAGGGTAGACAAGGGACAACAGGCAGAAGCTGCACCAGGAGAGGTTTCATCTTGATATAAGAAGTTTTTTTACTGTAAGAACAATCTCTGGAACAACCTCCCCAGGGACATGGTTGAGACCCCATCACAAGAGGTTTTCAAGATGCAGCTAGACAGGATTATCTAGGCTCCCTTTCTCACAAAAGGCTGGACCAGGTGATCTTTCTTTTCCAGCCTGGGCTGAAAAAAAATAAAATATCCGTAACACCACTATGCTTGCAGTAACAGCCTCACTGTACCCACAGCACAGCCCAGGAAGTGGCAGGCCTTTCCCACCCACCTAACCCTCTATGTTACCTAAGGTCACATTCTTCCCAAGAAAATAGTTAAGGGGAGGACAAAAATAGCAATCATTTTTCAGGTCCATAAAAGTAGACTGGACTTTTAATCTCGAGGCTTTTGTGAAGCTGCCTAATTATGACATAAGCAGTATCCCTGGATTCAGGCCAGGATGTAGGCACAATAATTCAGGAGGAAATCTAGTCTTAAAATTTGACACCCTTAAAAACTTCCAAAAAGCAATTCCAAGCAGTCCATTTCAAGGTTTCTTGAACTATCACCAGTTTCAGCTGCAGATATTATCAGCCACAGTAGGATTCAGTCTCCCAGACTAGAACTGCAGATGTAACTGATAAATACATGAACTTGCTCTGTCCTTTCAGTCTCGAGTGAGACATATCTGATGTACTCAGCTTAAATGCATTTTGAAATACACCTTAAGGTGCAGAATTTTCAGCAAAGTTTAATAAGAAAAGCTGAAAATCTTACAATTTACATAACACAAGCAAATAATTTTTTCTTTCTTTTGATTTCTTGTGAAAGAATCAAGTGATACAACCTTATTGGGTAATCATTGTGTATTTTGTAGCTTTTTGTTTTACATGGAAACCGCACAAATCCCCCCCTTACTGAAATTTGATGTGACAGCATAATGTAATACCACAAGAAAAATCTAGAGTCTCAGATTTCTAAATATAATCAGTCTGTTCCTTCAATATAAAAAGTCACATGAGCTAGTTCCAGATGGTGACATTTGAACAAGCAAAGTCATTAGAAATCATGAACTTCAGTGAAGCACGCTGCAACCTGGATTTAGATTGGTCTCTGCATGTATATGAACACTAATGTACACATTGAACAGGTTTAATTCAGAATCAAAAAAGCTAAAACCCCATCAGCCTTTAGACTGCTTTTGTCCCTTTCAAAATAACACCATTTAATCAAAGTTTATAAACTTATTTTTTACGGTAGGATTTTTTAAAACTAGGCCGCTTTCATATGGCTTTATTCGCGTGGGTACAACAGGGTGATAGCACAACTAGAAGCCTGAAGCCAGCCTGGGTAAGCGTGCATGCAGTTTTATAAGCATTCACAAAGTCCACCAGCCACCCACGGAAGGTGTCTGTATAACTCCACTAGTCCTCTCCAAAACTCCCAACCTGCCACTGATCTGCAGCATCCATAGTCAGCATTCCAGCACATACCATATTTAATAGCCTTTGGCACATAAAGTGTTTCTGTTTGCAAAGCACCAAGCTATGCTACAGTCCCAGAAGCAAAGCTACTGCACAGATTCTTTCTTCCTCAAATTTCACTAGCATCCCCTCATTTACTGGCGAGGAACAAAAAGTTTCTGGGCCCCTGTTTAAGGAAGCAGTTTCAAATTTCCCATGTATTCACCCTCCTGAGGTTTTAAAATATGGTAGCAATTTCAGGGGTTTCCCTCCTTACCATGTTGTTTCCTTTGCAAGAAGGATCCAGACCGTAAAGCTTTACCCTGTCTGATGTTCTAAAATGCTGATGAATAGCTGTGAGGTTTTAGAGACTGTAAAACTCACGAGGCAAGAAAAGTACCCATAAAGGGTAAAGGCCAGGAATTCTCAAATTATGCAGTATAAATTTCAAAATATTTCAGAACATATGCTACTGGACTTTGCACTCACCCCCTTCTGCTCTCAGAGTTGGGTTCTGAACACTCCTGAATAGAAAAAGACATTTAAGGGCTTAAACACCATGAAAAAATAAAACCAACTATGTTGCATTGACTAAAACTTAGACCCAACTCACAATATATTCTGAGCTAACAATCCAGAAGTCTGAGACTTTAACCTCTGAGCAAATTTAAGTATTGCAAAAATGGGCAGAAATGTGTTATGCATTATGCTGTCATCTCGTGACCAAGTTGTGCAATGGAACTCTGGCTCAAATAGAAGAATCATAGAGGACAATGACGAAACCCAAAAATACATTTTCACAGTTTTGAACATATCTGCTTCCATTTGGGAAAGCATACTGGAAAATAAAGCTGTAGGAAAACCACGTCTGAACTCAGCTGACAAAAACAGAAGTTCTGACAGGATTTATAACTTACACTTTTATAAACAGAAAAATCTTTTCTTCCTAGAAGAAAATCAGCTGTATTTGCAAGGCTAAAAACTACAGGCTGAAGTAGCTCTGCACACAGCAGAGTAATAGCATCCACGTTTGTCATGCCAGTTGCTAAATTTCCTCTCAGTCCACTAGCAAATGACTTGCTCTGCAGATAGCAGGTAGTCACTGCAATGAATCCAAATACTAACCATTTCATCTATGAATTCACGGAAGAAAAGAGAGATCAGGCTAACACAAATTAGTTGGATTCTTTTTAATGATTTCACAGGAAGCGGGTCCAAACTCTCCACCACACTCAAGTCATTAGAAGAATGACAAATGTTTTTAGTTTCCAGGTGATGCCTTAATGAAAACAAAGCAAGATCAAAATGCACTTTGATATAGCACCACTTGCTCCCTAAATTATGCTTCGTAATTGGCAGAATGATATTTAAACTTCACCCTTAGCAAAGTTACCAAAAGACGTCAACTACTGACCAAGGAAGTTTCACAAAGCAGTCAACAAGCAAGCATCACACAGCTGAATTCCTGCTCTCATCAACAAGTTAGCATTGCACTCAAAAGAAGCAGTCCTATCCTTTCACCTTCCATTTATTTTCAAACCTGCACCAAGCTCTTCCTGACACTGGGAGAAAAGAAAAAACACTCATTATATCCAGGGTTGATTCCTAACTCTGCTGCTTGATGCAGCATCATCTGCAGTGGCTGCAGGTGGTGAGGATGCAAAAGCATGCAGCTAGTTCGAGAGAAATGGCAGAACTACTTCCAATGGTATCAGTGGCTTGAAACACCTCAAAC
Organism: Falco naumanni; assembly: GCF_017639655.2. Taxonomy (NCBI): domain Eukaryota; kingdom Metazoa; phylum Chordata; class Aves; order Falconiformes; family Falconidae; genus Falco; species Falco naumanni. The sequence goes on along the minus strand of NC_054057.1, from coordinate 20,495,915 downwards.
TGCTGAAGAAACTTTGGTCTGGCTGACTTCTACCAGTTGAGGGAGGGGGGGCAATACTCATAGTAAGAACATCCACTGTCACACTTATCACACTGCCAAATAGACGGGACTAGAGGAATGAGAGGTTTTTAGCTTTTTTTTTTTTAAAGCACCATTGCTGATTGTTTTGAACCATGTGAAATCTCCCTCTGATGTCCCATGAAGCACTCAGTTTGTAGATATCAAGCATGCAATTCTTATTGCTTTTTGATATGTTAACTATCTTCAGCTTTTATTTTTGTTCAAATACTGTGTGACACTTGTACTCTAGGCAGCCAAAAGTCTCTTGTCACCTCCCCTCTCACACCCAAAACCATAAAAAGCCTTGCTCAAAAAAAAAAAAAAAAAAAAAAAACTTTTACAAGGAAGGGGGAAAAAAAAGGAAAAAAAATTGCTTGCTTTTTTTTTAATACATCCTTGAGAGACAAAAGGAGGATATACAACCATGTGTTGTCTTGACAACAGGAAAAAAGTATATTAGTAAGTACCTCTCTGTTAAAGTAGAAGGCTGGAACTTGCAGAGTGCTGGGAAATGAAACAAATTGTGGAATGCTTCCACAAAAAAGTACATAACCAGTACCTTCCCAGGGAAACATCACTGTCTCACAATTCTTATCATTAGAAGTGCTTAACCCACTCCTTTTGTCCAGTTCAGTCACTTTTCCCTTCTTTTCAAATTACTTACATATTTCAAAACCATTACATGCATGTCCCTCATTTTCTCTTTTCCAGACTATATAATTACACATCCTACCTTTTTTCCTAAAAGCATATCTTCTAGACTGCAAAAGCATCTGTGGTGTGAGGGGGGCATCTCTTCGGAGCTAGATATCAACAAGTGCAGTATAGTTATCCAGGCTCCCTTTGTAGTCAACAGAAAATGTCACTTCTCAGGCATGATTCAGCTCAGCTTGAGACCGATGTCTAAAATAGGTCAGATGAACAACACCCTAAAAGAATCTATTTCCCTACATTGATTATAAAGGAAGCCAACATGATTACGTCTGATGAGGACACTATAAATTAGGTGAAATCCTGCCCTGACCCGGTTTCATGTGCTGCTTGTACAGATTGTGTTGGAGGTTTTCTCCTTGAAAATAACTGGGCTGTGTAAAAACCACCAGTAATATCATGTGATGTTATACCTACAGCACAGGAGCCACTTGACATCAGCAATGTCTAATCTGCTGGAAAAAAAGTTCTTCTTGGAAATGTTTTAAAGTAGGCTCATTAGAGAGTTACCATGGAAACTTTTTTCCCCCTCTCCATTGGTAAACCACAGTTTGACAATTAGTTCTTGTGGGTGTGACCCTCTTGAATTTTTTAATACTAGTAAATGAGGCCTCCTGCAAATTTATCACAGGCACCTTTATTCCCCTGCTGAACACCAAAAAAAAAAAAGAGGAAAGAACGTAAGCTGCTGTTCCACAAAGATTAGAGAAATCTTAGAAGATATATATAAAAATAAATAAAAACACAAAAACATTGAGCTGTGCACAGCTAAAGGAATGCCAGACCTGAAATCCAGCCTCTGGTACAGGTCAGGTTTGTGTTTTCCTATTCGCCAGAAGAACTGGCTTTAACTGAGTCCACAACCGTCACAGAGCACCAAACCCTCCCAGCCACATGTACTTGCCAGCCCCGATACGACAGCTCGGTCATAAAATGGTGTGATGCAGCAAATCAAACCACCCTCTAGCACGGGGGAAATGCACAGAGCACTTCATCAACAGGTACTTAGATAGTGATACAATGGCATCTTCGCTCAGCTGAACAGGCATTGCTGTTACCTGGAAATAAAAGATTGATGCAGCCATTGCTCTGCATCAGTACTGAGATACCAAAGCAGGTAATGCTTTGGGAACACAAGTCCTACTTTTAAAGATCACTGAGACCTAAGTCCTGAAGTGGTGCTTGTGTCACACCTAAAAGCAGAGCCTCAGCTCCCACATCATTAGGAGCTTTCGCAAATGTCATCCGTTATAAAGACAGAGAGGAACTTTTCTCATAGCCATCAACAAGAGCACCCTTTTATGATCTTGGCACAGTCAGACTGTAAACAAGTTGTTTCTGAAGAACTAAGAGAGCTAGAGCCTTTGTATCCATAGCAAAGGTATCTTAGGCTACTGTGGTAGTGAAACATTCAAAGGGGAAAAAAACCAAAACATAAAACCAACAAACCACTGTACTTTGCATTTGCCTTTTACTCCTCATCGCCCTGGATTGTTTTCAACTGTCCTGTAATAAACCCCTGTAATGATAACTGCCCGATGTGTGCCACGAGACACAACGAGAGCTCACACGGTATTGGATTGCTTTCCTCAACAGCAGTTACAGCCCAGATGTGTACACCTCCTGCCCAGCAGCCCTGCCTCCAGTGCATTGCCCAACACCATGGTAGGTTTCGTGGCTGGAGAGGGTGTAAAGAGGATGGAGCCAGGCTCTTTTCAGTGGTGCCCAGTGACAGGGCCAGAGGTAACGTGCACACGCTGACACAGAAGACTCCCTCTGAACATCAGGAAACACTTTTTTACTGCGAGGGTGACCAAGCACTGGCACAGGTTGCCCAGGGAGGTAGTGGAGCCTCCATCCTTGGAGATGCTCAAAAGCCATCTGCACATGGTCCTTGGCAATCCTGGGTCTAGGTGGCCCTGCTTGAGCAGGGAGATTGGATAGGATGACGGGGTAGGATGACCTCCAGAGGTCCCTTCCAACCTTAACCACTCTGGTTTTGTGTGCTTTCACCTTTCGACATATCTGCAAGCTACACTGAGCACAGGCTTCCCTGGGAGCTCAGAGCACAGAAGTGTTTTGTGATCTTCCTCTACATTGTTTCTTCTAGATATATTAGGTGGTTAGGACATATCCTTTCATCCTCACCCCATGCAAAGATTGCAGTACTCCACAGACTGGACTGCGTTCTGTGGCAGTCCATAAAGCCAAACATTTCAGGTAGTCTGTTTACTAACAAAGATGCTATGCAATAAGGAAAATGGCTGACATAGCTGATTATATCTGGCTAAAGGAATAAGAAATTATTAAAGTCACTAAAATCATTCTGTGCTACAATGAGTACAGTGGATAAATGCTGAGCTGCTATTGCTATTAATTAGTGCTATTTTTCCTGCCTAAAAAAAAAAGTGTTGATCATTAGCTAGGACCACATATAAGTGACTTTTGGGTACTGGGAGGTATGGCTGACATGCTTAACTGCAGAACAAACCAGCATTTCCAGTAGTAGGCTATACCCACATTTTCTCTCACTGGGTCTATTCCAAAAGGCAAATAGAAAAGAGGACCCATTCCCTCTGACACCAGTTGAGTTTGTATCAGAAAGAGCCAGAGATGACAGAAGAAACAGGCATTTCTGATTTTTCTCTCTCCTCAAGAGATTAACTCACTATTTCCTGTGTTTTGCATCTTTTCCTTTCCAGTGTCCCATCTTAATTTTTAAGCTGTATGCACCCCTGGGATCATCACTCTGTCCACTCAGGTTTCCATCAGGTATCTTCCCATGCATGGACAGGTCATACACAGCAGAGAATAGAAACATGCTGTGGGCTCCGGCTTGATTACCAGCTCCTAGGAGAGCTCACTTTAAAAGGAACTCCAAAACATGCAGTCCCTGGAAGCTTCATTCACAAAATATTTGATTTTACAAGGCAACAATCTCATTGTTTTCAATAGGGACCAATTATGCACCATTTCCTTTGCCCTTCTATTTCAGGCTACAATCCCAGAGGGATCCAGGTTTAGCCCTCTGGCTGTGAGTGGGACTCCTGAGGAAGTTCCTCTGGCGCCTGCTCTCCCTCCCTCCCCTGCCAGGCAGGGACTTCAGGCATCATCCAAGCCCAGAGGTGACCTGGAACACACCTAGACAGCACTTGAGGAAGTGTATGCCAGGAAGCCCACACCTTGTTCCGCCTTTCCCTTGGAGGACACTTACATCTACTTACTAATATGGAATTTTACCCATTCCTCTTTCCCTACATGTCACTTCTAACACTTCTCCATGAAATACAAAAAGTCAAGGAGCCAACGGGGTAGCAAGGAAGGCAAGCAAGTGTAAACGGTGCCTTTTCAAGGAACCCTCTCTTCTATTTGGAGTTTCCTCAAATAACAGGTCCTCGCTGCCCTCCTTATACCTTTGGTCCTTTATACCTCTGCTAAATCTGTGTATAATCGCTGCATAGTTCCTTTACCTCCCCCCTGCTTCCATAAATTCACACAAATGCAAACATGCTTATTTAAAACGAGGCCTTGGAAATTCCTTTCTTTCTCCAAAACATCATCACTTCAGCTGCATGCTGACAGAAAGACAAGCAGAGGCAGACAGACCCACTAGCTCTTTTCATCACAGGAATCCTGGACAGATGACCATGGCATGTGCCACACAGCAGAGCAGATTCACAGCTCAAGTACATCAGTGGTTGTTCTGATTGGAAATGCCCTGCACTTCACTGCTTTTTCATCTACCAACACTGGCAGGTTTGCACAGACAGCAGGCCACAAAAGACTCATCCTCGGTGGCTCAACCTGCATGTGAGAGAAGGAGCATTACAACCTCTTTTTTTGAAAGGCTTCACCATAAATGCCTCCCCTTAACTGTTCAGCAACTCAGTTTTAATCATCAGAGAAGCCTCCCTTTCTCCCTCTTCTGTGCACTGTCGCAGGAACAGGAGGTTGAATGTGAACAGCACGCTGCTTGTGCTGCTCTGGGTGCCATACAGCTACTGTCACTTGTCCTTTGTCACAGCCCTCCTCCCACTTGTAGGGAAGAGGGACACACTACACAAACTTTGTCCATTACCCATGATACTTTCAAAAGACTGTCATAGACCCTTCTAACTAGAGAAGGTGATGCCTTGCTTTTCCCTCTAAATGCAATGCCAATGCATTTCTGTGCAAATCCAAGCCTCAGTCCAACTGAAATCAGCAGAACTTTTTGCTGTTCTTTTCAATGAAAGAATAAAATCCTTTCCCATATGTACACTTTGGCACCAGTGCATGCACCCTAATTTCACAAGCAGCATGGGATCAGATATAAAGGACTTTTAGACCTATTTCAGGACTCCATTCTGAGTGGCTGCAGTAACAGAGCACCCTGCCCTGCATAACCTTAAGCCCAGGATACAAAAAGATGCTGTGCTTATGTGCTTGTGCTTCAGAGAGCAGGCCAGGATTTGCGATCAAACCTGATCTTTAATTAGCAAAACCTAAGCTCTGGTCTACCTGCCAGGTGGCACAGACAGGAAGGGTTTCTCACAGATAGAGAACAGCATGTGCAAAAAGCCAAGAAAGATAATCCTGGTAAATAAACTTCTCATTAATAGGTGACACAGCAAGTCAACCATACAGTAACGCTACACCACTTCATAAGCCACCGGTGCAGATGTTAGGAGCACCATCATGTGAGTCTTTCCTTTTCAGCTTGTCTGCCTTCTACCAGCCTGCAGCAAAGGTGGACTGGTGACACGATCCCATCTGATATAATTGTTTCAAGCAATTGAAATTCAGGTCAATAACTAAAGCTTCTAGTGCATCTAGAAGCCAAGTGCTACTCCCCAGTTCTCTGCTCTTAGCAATCTGCTTGTGAGTACCTGCCTGCTGGTAGCTCTGAGAAGAGTCACCTTTGCAGCAACTGGTTTCTGGTCATGATGCAAAAGGATTTACTCACACAAAGTTGCTGTGTGTTTTACAATAAAAAATTCTTTCTTAACTCCTTGTTTTAAATCTCCACTTTGAAGCAAGTACAGCCAAACCATTAAGCACTTCTGACATGAAAAACACAACTGGGAATATTTGCCAGCATTATCCTTATTACTTCACATAAACTACCAATACCCATAAAAGTAGTGACCATTCTAACGGGTACTCTTCCCCCAAAGCTGCCTTCCCGCTTTAAAGAGGGGCATTTTATCTTAATACTGCATAACTTTAAAATTAATATCTTGAGTAGATTCACCAAGTTTCACATCCAGTTGCTGTCAACCTGTGATAAAAGGAGGAAAGGTCCAAAGCCTGGATCAGAGCATTTATCACACAGTGCTTGTTGCAGCACAAACAAGCTATTAGGCTGCAACAAGGCTTTTACCATAGGTCAGATTCCACATGTCCATGCATGCTGTTTCTCCTTCCTCCAGAGGTCAGACCACACTGCTCCTCCTCCATCAACCAACTCTCCCACAACCCTTAGGGCTATTTAACCACTTAGTGGGAACGAGCTACAGCTGCACATCATCCATATCAACCAACCCACTGCCTTCAAGGCAAGGCCACAGCTGCATATTATCAATGCTAATCAACCCACTGCCTTCATTCCTCTGCAGGTGCTTGAATATATACCTTTGGTGAAGTCCCTGGGCAAGTACTGTAAGTGACTCCATTGCAGGTACTGTGCAGACTAAACTAAGCATCAATAGATGCTCCATCTCCCGACAGACACCTTGTTTTTGTAAAGCACATCCCTGATTCTGTACAGGGAAAAAAAATATCTGTTAGTTCTTTCTAAAGCCAGTACCATTTCAGCAGCTCCAAGGGCAGCAGGACACGGTGAACACAGAGTCTGAGCAACACAACAAACACTCAGTTTTCTGGTTGAAAATAGGATATAATTTAGGGCTTTGTGCTCAGAAGTCAGGAGGTGGCCATCTGCTCATCTGGGCAAACCAGCTGTGGTGTCTCTGTGCAGCAGGAGCTATCTGCTGGCCCTACAAGTGCACAGCAGAAGGTATAAGTACCTTTGAGGAGCTATACAACAACCGTATAAGACCTTCTGCCTCAATACATGTGATGGTGTGGATCCAATGCAGAGCAGGTTAAACTCATGCTCCTTGAAAAGGTCTTACAGCAGTAGCTCTCTGCAAAGGAAAGAGTCTGACTATGTTTTACCGAGCAGTTCTGAGATGACCACTCTCTTATTTTCTCACATGTATCCCAGGAAGAGGTGGGAGGCATGACAAGCATGTGGATACCTCAATGGAAGCATCTGCTCGTATCACTGAAAGGTACTGGCAACAAAGTGCTCTCAAAATCCATGAAAACACTACTTCATAAACACATTAGGCATAGCAAGGAGCTGCATGACTGAGCTCCTGAAGAAAAATACGTTTTATATTTTAAAAGTTACCATTACAAACAAGTGCAATTCGGCAGCTCTTGAAGTAGTAAGTACTCTCATTTATTGTAATGGGACTAATCACATAGAAATACATGACCGAGCTCAAAACACTTTCTCATTTAGTACCCGCTTTCACTGATTTTCTTTAGTTCTGCCGTACTTCACAGCATCTTCTCACGTGCTGTGTTTTTTAAAATATTTAACACTATCATCTTTAACTTTTCCCTTCAGTTTGTTTGGTTTGGTTTTTTGTCGCTTTTGGTTTTTAAAACAGTGTTTCACTGGGGAAGTCCAACTGCATGTTTTGTAACCTAGCTGGCACATAAAGTCCATGCTTCATCCTGACCGTTTTATCCTTAACACTTCTGTGAATATCTGCCATCTTCTCCAACTATGTCTGATTTATTTTCCACTTATTGCTTTGTTCATCTGTGTCCCAAAATCTCTGTCATCAAAGAATGCCTTACGACGGCATGAATTACATTGGCAAAGGATTGGAGAAAAAGAGAATAATACCAACAACTGTCGGCGGCTTTAGGTCACTGATTCCAAGGGCAAGCAAAATCACCAGATTAGACACCTCACCTGTAAGCATTGTGGCACACGGCCCTCCAGTCACAATGGACTGGAGCAAGTGCTCCTTTCATTTAAAAAGCGTTATTGTTATGCAAAATAACAGCTTCATTTCCAAACATTAAATAATGGGCATGATTTTGAATTCCTTTCTCTTATCACCAATATTGTTAAGGATTTGGACTGCACAAGAAATATAGGCTAAATCCTTAATCCTATCTTCTTTAACTATTCTTGCTCCTCACTGCTATTTTTTTTAACAAGTTTTGGAACTGCTGCTGCTTTGTTCTTCAGCAGCCATACTAAGAGATGACTTCACCTTCCAGTGCTAATCACTCCTGCAGTTTATAGCAGTTTAACAAATAAGAAATTATGTATACAAGTACAGATCTTATAGAGACTCAAAGGTGATGCGAGATAAAAGAAAATTCAAAATATTACAAAAACTATTTCTTTTTAGCTATCAGATATAATCTGATAGTAACAGCACACAATTTCAAAAGGTTTTGTTCTTTGTTCCTTTTTGAGTGCCCAAAGGTACCAAATATGACTTCATATAACAGTCACAAATGTCTCAGCCATTCGAATGCTGTTCAGTGACTTCAATAATCAGCTTACTGCAAACAAGAACAAATAAATATTTTGTAGCTATGATGACAAACACAGCACGTGCCATCTGCATAGGCAGATTACTGGATATGATAAATCCACTAATTACATCAAAATATCTTAAAATTGAAAAGGAATATTTTGAGTGAAATTAAAAATAATTTTGTAGCATAAGATTCATTTTTGTGTGTCCAAAGTTTTTGCTGTGCTTCATTCTGGAGCAGTAAGCTTGACTAGAGGCCTATTTCACAATTACAAAAGCATTCAGGTATTTGCTCCCTTCTTTTCACAAATTCCCAATGCATTTTCCAACTTGCGTCATTTGGATTTAGGAGTTCTAGGTCTATAAGGTAGTATCATTTCTTTAGAAACACGAATCAGTCTTAGCAAAGCTATCAAGAGACATTTTGCCACCCAAAGCATGTCCTGTCTTCTCTTCTTTCCTCCTCCAGGCTCCTTTGAAAGACTCTCAATACCAAAAAACTCCATCCCCTCCTCTTGGTTAGCAGCAGTGCCAGCAAGTGGCAGGGCTTGGGCATCATACTGCTAAAGGGTTTAGAAGACCACAGAGGCTGGGGAAAGATGTGCAACTCCCAGTCTAAAATCTTCGCCCCTCTCCTTCAAGTGTAACGCTCCTTTCACCAACATGGAAACATGCTCTTCTTCCTAATTCAAACAGATGTTTCTAACAGCGTCTATGCAGTTACAGGCAAAATTCCCCAAAGTGCTCCAAGGCCAAATCCTTTGCATCTTGGCTTAGGGACCTAAAGATACAGGCGTTCTCTGGGAAGGCTTATCCAAAGCATCTGAACAGATTAGTGCTTAATAAACACTGAAATAATCAAAGCTAAAAGCTTCCCAAAAGGACACAAAACTTGCTTGCCACAAACAACATGAGAGAGATCAAATGCAAGTGACTGAATACATCACATAAACACACAACCAGCTGGGAACACATCCCAGAGGTTTCATTTAAGTATCAGTGCCGAGCTAGAGAAAAATAATTATGCACGTAAATTGTTACTGTAAATGACAGCTAATAAAACAGAAGGCTCAAATTATCATTGCTGCTTCAGAGGGCAAGTAGGCAAACACAATCAGAGAGTAAATGACAAGTTGTCATGTAGAATTTCACTTCAAAAATGCCACTTCACTTAAATGGCACAATCAATTCTAATTAACAGGAAGCATTAGACTGGAACATAAGGCAGCAAACATCAGTAAAGAATAAACATATTCTGCCAGGAAGGAAAATTTACTCTGATCATGTTGTCAAGCTGACAGAAGCACCTTCCAGGAACAAGTGGATCCAAATTATCAGCAGCGCTGTAATTGCCATTCTCAGTACTCACACTTCCCTTGACTCAAGAACAATGAAGCCTTAAGCATTAGCCATGGAGACAGGAATAATATCATGAAGCCCCCTAACAATTGTAATAACAACCTGTTGACACTTTGGGAATGGAGGAATGCTGAGGAGCATTAGCAGACTGGATTGATAGTTGAGGCATTTGCTTAGTGACAGAATCTTAACACCAGCTGATGTGGATCCACATTCAAGACACAGCTTCAGCCTGTCCAAGTGAAACTCTTGTGCAACACTTAGCAACAGCCAGGATCCCCTGATTACCCCCGGCTGCTGTGATGACTCCCAGGTGGCATTTTAAACAGCAGTCATCGTCAGGGTTCCTCCACCTGTTTGTCCTGTGTCTCTCCCTGAGGTTGTTCCTGCAGCAGGGCCAGCCAAGAGGGAAGGACTCAACTTTACAGCCAGATGAATTAAAGTTAATGGCAATCGGCATCTGCTCTCTGCAGCAAAGTGAGCTACAAACCGTGGTCACGGAGGAGCTGTTACACCTCCTGTTCAACCAGGTTCTAGGATAATCATCATTCCAGTATGCCAGGCACCACCACTGCATGCTCTGGCTCTGCGCTGTGAGGCAGGAGGTTTCCATGTAATTGTTTCTATCTGTGTTTAATAGGGAGAAGAGGTAAAACAACTGCCTTAATATCCACCTCTGTCACAATCAAAAAGTCACAGCGTGGAAAAATCAATCATTTTTGCAGAAGAAACATGTACCCAAATGTCATTAAACACTTTCAGTTCAAATCTACCTTGAATTATGCTTGTGAAAACTCAGAATTCATTCCATTCAAGTGAAGCAAGATGCTCATTATCAGTTGATCTATATATGCTGCATAATTTATGAAAAACAGACAACTAAAAGCTAAGGTTAGCAGCCGTCATAGGTCTTAGGTATTTCCTGCTGGAATTCTATTTAAGTGTGGAGGTTACCAGAAAGAAATTAACTCTTCACCTGCAAAGGAACTTTCAAAACTAGCACAGTGACCTGCTCTGGACTTTCTAAAGATACCCACTGATTTTTGTAACAGCAGAGTTAGCCAACAGCTGAGGTTCTGCAAAATCCCACTGCCTTTGTTATTTGAGGCATTGTGAAATGAGATTCCGTAAATTAATGCTGGAAAATTATTTACATTCCTAGGAGCAGCAATAGAATCTACTACAGTCTCTTGTGCTCCATAACAGTTAAATAGACATTCAATACTTTTTTTTTTTTTACTATACACCATATACACAGTACATGAAGTATTTAGATCACCCTCCCTAGGACTCAGATTGAAATCGGCTTTGATTATCAAGTTCTATATTAATATTCCAGGTTTTAGCAAGGAAAAAACCCACACCTTTGCCAGAGATTTCTTAGATTTGCACATATGGCAGTTTAAAGAAAAATAATACACACTGCAGGTCAAATTATGTTTTGAATTACCAGGGTGGCACAAGAGTCAGAACATAATTTGGCCTGCAAGATCCATAATTCTCAGTTATGATAATGTCCTAGGCAGAAAGAACATAGAGTGTCTTTAAATCAAGGGCCAGCAGCTGGGAGAAAAGACTGTATCCCTCCTGTAGGCTAATAAAATATGGTACAGTACCACCAAATAAGGGCAAATAAAGAAGTCTGAACATCCTAAAGTTCCCATTTACCGAGTAGATTTCAAGGGAAATATTAATTAACAGTATACATGTCTGGTAATAATCACAGCTTGGGGAGGGGTGGGGAGCAGAAATCAGTATAAACCAAATGGTCTTAGTATTCTGCTATTCACTTCACGCACAGAAGCATATAAAACATCCAATCCTGCAAAATGCCATTTTTAATGGGAGAAAAAAACAACAGTCTGCATTGGGAGCATAGCTGACAGTAGCAGCTATAAATTTAAGAGTCCTTTTTCTCCATGCATTTTCCTTCTTTGCTCACTTCCTAGTGTTACAATCGCAACTGTGGCCATTTGGTATTTGATAAAAACACCAATCTCTGTCATTTAATCACGGAGTGCACTTTTATCACCATGCAACAGAGCTCCTCAGCCTGCAACTAACTGAGGACCACTTGTTTGAAAAATCCCAAGACTTTGGTGAGGTTTCATGTGCATATCCAATAGCAGAATCATGGCCTGAATGAAAATCTCCTTTTAGGTTTTCTTAAGGGTATCTACTGGGTATGTGTAAATCTTTCATCTTTATCTATAGGGATCACAAAAAAACCAAAACTCAGGCTCAGTATTCCAAGCAGAGGAATATTTTGCTCTAAGTAGTTTCAGAGAAAGTTAACATATTTATAACTTTTACTTTAAGTCTATTTTACTTTAAGGCTATTTCCAAAGTGGTTTAATAACTTGCTCTACTTGAACTAGCAATAAAAAAATCCCTGGAAATTTTCTGGATGTACTTAGCTGTGCGGTGGGACTAGACAAGCAAGCTTAGTTTTTAGTTGAGATGATTTCAAACTAAATCACACTGGCATTCATGAAGCACAAAATAAAAGAAGGAAAAGCATAAGGCATAAGAAGGAAACCACTGGTGCAACTTTTGGGCATTAGATTAATTAATGGAATTCAAGAGTACAAGCTACAGAAATGGAAAGAAAAAAAAAAACAACAACAACAAAACAAAACATGAAAAATTCTGTCCCTAAAACGCTATCGGCATGCCACATGGGGGAACCACAAGGACTTCAGCTACCCAGGTACACAGGAAAGAAATTAATAAAATCTGATTTTGGAAAGCTATCACTCCTAATAAGTATTATTACGAGAGAAAGGACACACGACCTGAATCCAAACAGTGATCCTAATCCTCACCTCTGATGAGTATAAACTGGCTGTAAATCTACTGAATGTAGAAGAGGCACTTTGAGTTGAAACTGAATTAAGTGGTACTGGCTGAGCAAGTCATCTGCCCTCTCCCCTTTCCTAATAAATTTGACAAGTCTTCTCACTCCGCATCACTGTGAGAAGGGCGGGGGTGGCGGGGTAGTTAGAAAGGGCACTAGATCACTAAATCAACAGAAATAAGACATAGCGTCGCGCAGCAGCAAGAGACTAAACACCATGCACTGTCATTTATTTATTGGTGGGAGGTGACGTCTGCAACCTTCCTGAGGGAAATTGTCAGGGGGCTGATTGCAGCTGCTATGACAACAAGGGGGAGGATGTGATGTCACACAACAACCCGAGCAACTGCTGTCACATTGTCCCAGCACACGACTCAGCTCGCCAGCTGGGAAGCCAGTAGAGACCTCATTAAGTGCATCTGTTCAGTAATTGCTACACCTTTCCCCACACCATGCTTCCAACTTTGCACACAGCTGTAGCGCGAGGCTAGCGATGTAGCCATGAGGGTTAAGTTCCCAGGCCTGAAAATTTCAAGTTCTAGCTAAAAGAAATCTAGGATCGAGCTTCAGCAGGATTGTTAGATACAAGCTGCCACCAAGCAGGGAGAAGTGGGGAGCAAAACCATATCAGCATAATCTCAATGAAGTCTTGGAAGCGAGCTGTGGAAAAGCTGCATGACTTGCCTGCCTTGTATGTAGGGCAGCTTCTTCTCTATGCTACGGCAGCATTGACTTTAACTGGAAAAGTCTGCCCAGGACAGATATCCCTTGCTCATTTAAGTCACTGCAGTTCTCCCAGCTGCAATGACTTAAATGAGCAAGGGATACGTGTTCTCCCAGCTGCAGTGGGGCAATGCAGATTTACCGCTGGCCAGAAGCCTGCCCCTTCACCTGATTTACACTAGTACACAAATAAGTGCGGGATACATCCAGGAGCCTTTTGCTTTCTTTCTCACGCAGAGCTACAGAACTCAGAAGAACGAGCTTGCATTTACACTACATCAGGAAAATAGATTAACTAGTACAGCACAAAGGTTTAAAATAGAAGATCGGCAGCAGAAATCCAAATCCCCAAAGGCAATTAGGTTTGGAAGCTCCTAGACTCTGGTCCTCACAGCAACAGTACGAGAAGGAGGATGCAGACCTTGGGCTTTCAACACAGGAGAGGGAGCCGGCTGGGGCTGTGAGTGAGGGAAGGCTGCTCCCACTCAGAGCCTGCCTGCTCAGGAACAGGCCTGGCTGTCTGCCTAAAGCACAGCTCAAAAGACACAGAAGAGTTCATGCCTGTTTATTTCTTTTTAGCTTTGGGAGGTTAGAAATTCTGAAATTTGCAATTAATCTTGCTGCATCAATTCAGAAGGCACTGGGAGCAAGAGTAGTTGGCCAAAGACCAGACAGAAAACATAAACAGGGGCAACACTCCTCCTCACCATGGTAAGATGGGGACCATTGTGGAAGGCAGCAACAATTATTTGTTGTCTCTAGAAGAGAACTGACTGTGCTTCCTTCCCTCACAGAAGATGAACAGGGGGACAAACAGCATGGTGGGTCTGGGATCTGGCACAAAGGGAACATGAGTCCCCGTCTCCAGCCAGGTGTCTCCACCTTCCACCCTATTTGCACCTTGTGAAGAGGGCTCTGTTGCCCTACAAGCCCAGCTTTCATAGTTACTTCCCATTAGTGAATCTTCTTCCCAACACATTGAAGGGTTTAGGCCGTTTGGTGACATTAGTCCTAAAGCTACATTCAGAGGTGACCGAGCACCAAGACCTGGACATATGTAATTTGCCAACCTTAAAAAAATGAAAATAAACAAATAAAATGCCATGTGAATTAAAGGTGCACTTCCCAACAATGATGACAACGAGTTTATCCATTAACATGTCCCCTCACCCAGGGCTCTGGAGGTTATTTTCCCATGTACTCAGCTTCAGAGAACAGGGATGCCAGTTCACTCACATCAAAACATGCTGCAAAAGTTTTACTGTTCACAGCTTCCCTGAGAAATAAATCCAAGAGGAGGAAGAAAAAATAGCACTTTTGATGTGACCCTGCCACAGGGACCTGCAATGTGAATCTGATCCTTTTGAGCTGCTGATGTACCTGGCTGGTGTGCAACCCTGCGTGGTAACCTCTCACTCAGAACAACTCTGACAGAGAAGGGGACAGCCCCAGACACTCGCTGTGTTTCTGGATGCCAAGATAACAGGCAGCAGAGCATGGCTGTGAGCAGCAGGTAGCAGTGATAAGGTAGAACATCCAGAGGCAAATGGGCAAAGCTCCATGAAAAACCGCTAGGCATTTTGCCACGCAAGAACTGCAACTGCAGTCTTTTTAAAGATCATTTAATTAGCTTACAGCGGTCCACTCCTGCAACATCAAAGATGTCAGTGCAATATTGAGACCCTGTGGGTGCCACAGAAATTGCCACCTCCACCCCTTACAGGAGCAGCTACAGGTTCGGTACCAACAGCAGGCATTACTGGTGCCCATCACTGGCAGAGACTGTGCACCCCACACAGAGGCATCTGCGTCTCTCACCCATATGCATCCCAACTACGCAGACTCCTTTCAGGTATATTTTCAGGAAGAGCAGACAGAGACCAGACTGGTTTGAAGCTTAAAACACAGCTTTGCAATGGAGGGAGCAGAAAACCTCTCCTACCTTTAGAGCTTTATTTCTAAATAAATAACACATCTATTTGCTGACAGCTTTCTTTAGGTGAATTTGTTGGGGGTAGGCCTAAGTTAGAAGAGATTTAAAGTCTTTGTAGTCTATTATAACTACATCAGACTTCCTTAAATTACATTTAAAATCTCATGTCCTATTGCAAGCTTAGTATTTGTATTATATTAATAAACTGAGATTTCCCAGTTCCTAGATTTCAAACAACAGCGTTCCACTGTTTACACAGAAATCATCAGTGCCTTCTATCAGCCCTTATTGAGAAAATATCTTCTCAGTAAGGTCTGTCAGAGGAGGGAAGGGAGGGGGGAAGCAAAGTTTTGGGGTTTCATTGTTTTTTAAGTCTTTTATATTATGTCATAACAAAGAAAATTATAGAGTTCAGGCACAGAGACAAGGAGAGGCTGTAGCCCACAGCAGGAGTGGTGGCTGTGCATTCCCCTTGAACCTTTTTGCCAGGGACACTGTTCGTGTGCAGGCAGAGATGCCTCCTCAAAAGCGGACTGACCCCACAGACAGACATTTCTCCCAGACCTCTTTAGAAGGAAGGCTATGAGTGACGCATGTGCAGAATTAGCGAGAGATTTGTCAGCACCTTGTAATTACAGCGTGCTTTCAGTCAGAACGACATTTTTGTTATTGGCAACTAAAGGCAGAATTAAAAGTAAATCTCCGTGAACATGGACTGCATGTGGGCCTACAGGTGTCTTCTGCTGAAAAATGCCTCTTGTGTGTGTTTGCAAAGGTGCCATTGCCCTCAGGTGAATGACAAACTCCAATAAGGCTGAAAATCAATACACAAGAACAAAACAGTTAATTTACATTATAGCAATGTACACAGTTCTCTGGTCAAAATGCAGTACAAAAATGAAAATGTTGATATGTCTCCAGTTTCTTTCTAGAATAACTTAAAACCCCCATTCCTGTCTGTTCTGCTCCTAATGGACAACCTTTCAAGAAAGAATGACAGGAAATCTGCAGCAGCATTTTCTTTAGAAGTTAAGCACATGAAAGAGCTGAAGGTATTCTTCCTCATCCTGATAAAGCTGAGTTCAGTATTTAGTTTGATTCCAACCTTCCCCACCCCAACTCAGACCAACACAGTGCACATGCCACCTTTTCTTTGACCAAAACAAAGAAGGGATTTCTGAAGTGATCTGTCAGAGGGACAAGCAGCAAGAACTCCTTTGGCTGTTCCGCCTGTGATGTTGAAAGAGATGTTGCAATGGGTTTCAAAGTAGTGAACTGCAAGATGAGAAACTCCAGCAGCATTAAAGAATTGTTAAAGCATTATTTTAAAAGAATTATTTCAAAATAGGGCCCAGCAGCACCACCAAGCAAAACTTGGATCTTCCGTTATAACTGCTGGGAGAGCTTTTGCATGCAAAATGGAGACAGTGTCCTCCTAAAGAAACCTTCCAGCAAGATTTAGAAACAACTACTGTGAGCTCAACTAAGTGTTTCAGTGCCACGTCTCTCCTCCCCAGTAACGCCTGAGTTACAGCAGAACTCCGCAGCACTTCATTTCATTCTAATCTATAAAAATAAATTTGTAAGATAAGTTGGACGGGACAAAACAGTGTTGCCAGGTGCTTCTAGATATGAAAAGCAGAGAGTGGGAGCTTTAATTAAGTTAGGTCTTAGTCATAGGAAGGTGATAAATGCAGAAAGAAACTATTTTCTTCTTAATGTTTGTGTTTACCATTTTCCCAGCTTTAAAGACAGTGGATGCTTCTCTGTCTTGCACCTTTAGTCAATTACAGCAGCAAAGTCAGTAAACAACACACTGGTGTTCTGATTCAATAGCTTTTCATTTGCACAGGAGCAATGAGACAAGGTGCAGAACAAAAAAAGAAAAAGAAAAATAGGCCTTAACTCTTTACTTACTTTCCTTTAAACTTGGGTGACGTTCTGTTATGTTTTACTTTTAGTGGAGGAAAATTCAGCCAACGTTACGCGACAGCTCAAATACAGTAACTTGTGTATACATAACTTCATGGACTCTGAAATTTGCTGACATAGACCATGGCAAATAAAGATCTTGAAGTCTTCACCTGAGACGCATCGAACTTTCTAGAGCAAAATAAATTGCATGATTCCTGTGTTGAATGGTCCCACTAAATGGCTCACACTGTGGCTCCGCTATAGTCCCTTTACATCACACTGCCAGTGCAAAAAGTCTGTAAAAGCAGAATATCTAAACCCACACAGAAATCCTCAGTGGGCAGAGAGCAGCACAACTCAGCCTTCCTCAGGGTCTCTGGCAAAAGGTTGGTATATGGAGGAAAGGGATTTGCAACTGCCTTGTTTCCTCGCACAGAAAAAAGCTATTGAATATTGGCATATATTTGCCTTTCTGTTACGGCACATGCCCTTCTTCCACAGGGATCTGTGAAGTCCTTGGGAAGCACAGTTTCCACAGCTCTCCTTCCCACCACTAGCACCATAAGTAACCAAGGTGAAAATTAAAGGAGGTGAGAAGGTGCTCTAGGTTGCATTGCTGTGTGAACAGCTGTTGACCGTCTCCAGAGACACGAGGCTGTCTAACACTGCAAGCCATCAGCAAGCAGCTCTTCCTGCACCAGCCTTCTTCCATGCCCACATCCTCCCACGTCTGATGTTAGACCCCAGTCTTTTCATTAAAATTTTCATTAAGTCTCATTGCAAGTGATCATTTTTCAAAACACTGTGAAGATCACCCTTTCTTAGCAGTTAGTATAAGGGTAAATCACTGCAAAATATTCTCTTTTGCACCCAAAGGGAAACTCCTATGTCGCAACCTGGTACTACTCTGTTCTTCAAGGGTATCACCCTTCTCTCCCAGCTGACACTTCAGCAGCAGATGCAGTAGCTCAGCATTTCCCAAGAACTTCTGGATATCCCAGACTAGATACCTACACAGAAGTCTCATCTGATGGAATAAAGAAGTTGAAGCCCATCCCTGACACGTTAATGTTGCTGTGGAATCTTTTGGGCACGTTCATTTTCTTCAGTATAAAGATTAACAAGTACATCAATCATGCAGATCTGTCTACCACACAGTGCTGGTAATACTAGGTAGCACGTTTACAGAGTTTTCATGGTTATGTGAGTCAATCCATTGCACACTCGCCCAGACATAAAAATAAGTGTTATATAATGCACAGATCACAGAATCAATACTGGTTGTGTGCACCAAATAGAAGAAAATAGCACAGGAACTCCTATGCAACAACTGTCCTAGGAAGCAGAAAAAGCTGCAATCCTAAACCTGAGTCATTTGAACTAAAATTTGGCCTAGTTGTTTTGTGAACATGAATAGCAATAAAGACAGCAGAGCAACAAAAACAGCAATCCTGTTGGTTTGTTCACAAACAGAAAAAAATAATCAGGCACAGTTATAAATGTTCAGCATCTTCAGATAATGTGCCTAGGCTCAAAAGGGAAATGTTTGTCCTCCAGACTGACACAAACTGATGAAATATCAGGACTAGTAACAATGCTGAGAGGGGGAGAGATTAAGATAGGGAGTTCAAAAGTGAGCATGTGGCAACTTAATCTGTGGAGGGGCTACCCCCTTGCCTTTAGAGAAAAAAAAATTGAAGATATTTTAATGAAACTTACATTTCCATCTCCAATTTTTTTTTCAGCAAGTTTTGTGTTTCATGATGTTAATGTTTGCAAAACAAGTTTTCCATAAAGCAGAGGAATAAACAGGTAACTCCTCCCACACCAATAAAAATCTTGTTTATTATTAGATAAAACTGTGACCCAATTACACTAGTACAGCTCAGGAAAAACTTTCCTGATTTCACAGCTGCAAGGAAGTAACATCTCTGTCATCTTAAAGGTATTTAAGGGGAATTTGTATCGACTGATTATTACAAGTATGTTCTCCATAAATTTTAACTTAAATTTCATCTAACCATTAAAATGGGATGTAAGCTTGCTTTGTTTCTAAGACCTATAGGGATTTATATAATGCAGCTTAAGGAGATACACAGTTATAGCAGACTGGTCTGCTCAGCTTTTAACTTTTTGCACAGCAGGTCTCTTGGAAAAACACGTATACACCTGTCGCTTTAAGAAGCCCTACTTTTCCCTAAACAGTGAACACAAACAATAAACTGCACTCTTCAAACAGCTACACCAACCAGTCCTAAAAATCCTAATCTCTCCTTGCATCTTTCCCTGCCCCAGCAATTTTGCTTTTTGTGTTTGAGAGGCAACAAGAACAGTTACATACGTCTTTACACAAACTGAGAAATGGCAAAAGGTTACAGAATTTGGAAACACTGGCTAAGTAAACAAAGAAATATTGGAAACAACCCTTGGGAGCCTTGGCTTCGTGTTCTGGGCTCATCGGAAGGAAATACAGCTAGCAAGTCGGCAACCTGCAATCCTGAAGCCCAAGCTTTCCTGAGATAAGGTTCAAAAACAAAAGTTCTGTAAAAGTCTCAGTGAGCTCATGCCAAAAGTCAGCAAAAGGATTTAGAGCAGCTGTGTATCAAGGCAAGTTTCTTGGGCAGAAGAAAATACAGACAGCAGAATGGAAAACCAACCCAGACAAAAGTTGCAGGGTATCTATACATTTCAAAGGTATATATTGGCAAAAGGCAGTTGTCAAAAGCAGTCTCTTACCTGCACTTACTGCTGCTGCAAAGACAGAGAGGAAAGAAGAGAGACAACGAAGGAAATAAGAGAAATTAAATCAGGCTCACCAATTGTAAAGCTATAGCCATCGATGCTGAAAGTAGCACTCCGGCATTTTTTAAATCCTTCCTTTCTGCTGCTTGGTTCTGTCATGATCCTGCCAGCTTGTACTTTCAGCAGCAGCCTCGCTCTCCCGCCGTGGAAGCAGAGTGCTCGAGCTCTCTCTTAGCTGCCCCTGAATATCTGCCTGTGACAGCACGCACATCCAACCTCACACATCTCCCGGCGCGGGGAGTCAAACCGAGGAGGCATGCACCCAGCAGCTTTCTCCTCCCCCAAACACTCTCGCTGGCATGTTAGCAACGTGCCTACTCAGAGTTTAACAACTGGTTAGAGGCTCCAGTATCTAAACCAGCAGTCAATTAGTGCAAGACTACCGAGGCAATAAGCCAGCTGTATCTGTCAAATCTCTGTGTAGGAGTCAGCACACAATTGAAAAAAAAAAGACGAAGGGTTAGATTTTGCTGTATCTACCCACTGACGCTCCTTATATTCCCTACTATGCTGCAGCCCCTGCTTCTGTAGCTCCCCTTGCTCATGGGGATTTCTGACTTGCAGCAAATTGTGCTCGGCTTTAAGCCCTTCAAATACAAGCAGCGTGCTTTTATCATTCAAGATATAATGAATCAACCCAAGATTACAGTACGCCATCAATCACCTCCTCCTTATACTAACGGCAAGTCCCTGGAAACACAACCGGCAGCAGAACGCAGGAGATTATCAGTGAGTAAGAATGTAAGTGACTGTGGGAAAACAACAAAAGTAATTTCACAGTAATGTTGATAAACTGAGCAAAATGTACATGCACACACACACAAAACAGTCTCCTGAGCTCCTCCTCCTCCTCCTGGCAGTTCATCAGATGGTTTGTAAACTCCTTTCTGCAGTTTTTACCCAATGATGTTTAAAAATGTGATTCAGAGTGCTCACAGCAATATGCTGAAAAAGGCAGGCAAATCACCCCTATCCTATGAACAGACAAAATTTGGAGTCAAGGCTGGCAAAGTTTGCAAAGAAGAGTAGCAGCAAGCCAAAGTTTTACGGATGGGTATCCAAGAAAACACGTCAATGTCTTAATGATCCCAGTTCACATAAATCTGTGCAATCCTTTTCTTTTTGCTGTAATGTGTGTTAATATAGAAACATGCTACTGAAGTGCTCCAGTTTCTCTGGTACCCAAGCATAAAAGTAAATTCCAGGTAAATTCATCAGGTTTTGCATTGTTCTGGGTAGAAACCACACGGAAACACTGAGTTTCAGGAAAACTGCCATCAAAATAACAGCTGAGACAGTTTGCTGAAAGCTTGCCCAGTGCACACCAAAAAGTTTACAAAATATCAGCAAACCTGGTCTGTGTTTGAGGTATAAACCTCAACCCTACCTTGGTTTCTCAACAAAAGCTTACATCAGACAGAGGTGCTGCACTTTTTAAATCCTTTCTCTTTCTTCAAAGGACGGTAGAGAGTCAGTACTGAACCCCTGTAGTCAATTTAAATTCTACTTAATTCTAGCTCAGTGAAGAGCCTCAGCCAAACAGAGCTTTTTTGTTAACAACTTCAAAAAATCATTTGGCTGCTCAATAATACAAGGCAAGTTCATTAAGAAAATGCTGTTAGCAGAGAGAGGGTTTGCTGTGTTTTTTGTTTTATTCTTTACAGGACAGAAGACCTGGTCTTCCTGGTTTCTTGGCCTTTCAAGACTGAAACACGAAATAATAGTAACTACTTAGATGTAACGTTCCCATTACTTGCACCCACAATTATTTTTTACCTCAGCAAGGTAAGCACAGCTCAGGAATTTAGATGAGTTGCTGCTATAAGGGCAGCCACTGCAGTGAAGAATTCTCAAGCAGTTTACTAGACTCCATGTAGCTGCCTCTCCTAAACAGTATAGAAAAGCAGCCTGAGTATAAAGTGTTTCTAAGGAATCATTTTCTCTGTCACTGGTTATATAGGTCACATAAGCGCAATGCTCTTCCTGAGAAAGCAAAAGCATAGAGAATTACTCGCACTGTCTAGAAAGCACAAAGTTAAATGTTATCTAAAGGAAAGGTAAATACTGGAACTGTCAGGGTTTGGGTTGTTTTTGTTAAATTTATTTGAGGACACCATTTTTTTCCTTAAGCCACATAGCATTGGTTCATGAAGAATAATTGTGGTAAGATACCAGTGACAATCATGACGTTCCAGAAGAAACTTTCTTCCAAAAAAAGACAGGCAGACGCAGTCTCAGTTGCTCCCTGGCTTGGACAATGTACCCATGCAGGAAGCAGGAGAATTGTGTTAGCATTTCTCTTCTCAGGAGAATATCCAGATCACCAGGCTCGTTTCTGATCTCCTTCACTCAGGCTTCAGCCACTTTGTACAGATGGCCAGAGAGAAAATGACTGGGCTGTTCAGCAGCTGTGCAAACCCGAGTTACCTCACAATGATACCTTGTTCAAGCCCCAACTACTACGAATTCAAATAACTGCAACAAATTCATAATCTTATTGAGGTCAAAGGGAATGATTCTCCCAGGAAGAGTAAAGACAGTCACTCAGCAGGGCAAAGTGATCAAAGAAGGCTAGAAGCTGGATCTCCTGCATCCCTGGAGAGGGCCTTAAACTGGCTGCTTGCAGGGGATGCTCTCCCCCTCAAAACTGCAAAGGTACTGCCCCAGGGTGAAAAGGGAAAAGTTTTGACTTGCTAGTTTTCCAAGAAGGAAGCAATTTCTTCCCAGGTCTAGTAAAAATTTAATCCAGCTGCTCAAAGAATTACTAAATCCTATCAGTAACTTGATACCTGATCCTATCTGATTCTTCGCATTTTCCTGTTCAGCTCTTGGCTAGATTTCAGATCTGCCATTTACATTCTGCTTTCCCAAACAATCCCAACAGATTCACTCCGGGTACAGTACATTTTCTACCTTCCACTGCCAGGCAGTACCAATATAGATTGTTATGCCGTTCTTGTGGCTGCAGTTCAGTGCCGTGTAGAGCAATCCATGTATGTCATTTGTAAACCACCTGGGGATCCTTTGAGGTGAAGAGCACAGCGTGAATTGAAAATATTTATTATTATCGCTGTAAACAGACTAGGGTATCCATGGGAACATTTAATTTGTCAACACATAAACCAGCAGCTACTTTAATATTTTCCCTTTACTTCTCAATGTGTAGGAGAATTTGTGTGTTTTCAGGAAGTCTGTTTTAACCAAAGACATATCAAATTAAACCAAATATCCATCCAATCTGCCATCCTCCAAAATACATACTAGAGGAAGTTGGGAAAAAACAGCCACCTATAACAAATAGATACGCAACACTATCCCTGGGAAGTCTGTTTCTGCCTTGCACTATAAGAAGGCATATTATTTAAGTAAATCTGTCTCAACAAGACTGAAAGATTTTTAACTGCAGTTAACAGCCAAATGTTTTCCCGAGCATAAACTTTGAAAAATCAATTGCATGGAGAAATACTACTGGGTCAGCTCAAAGGCATGACTTGTTATTTCAGTTCTATATCCTCTGGCTCTTGTAGTGTGAGAAAGGGAAAAGAAAAGCGTTCAGTAAAATCCTAGCCTGCTGGAAGTCAAGGACAAAACTACCACTCACTTCAGCAGGGCTGGAGCTCTATCCTCCTGGTTTTCCATGCTTGTACTCCTGTTGACTCAGTGTCTAACAGAATCAAGTTTCACAGGAGCAGTGATGAATTTAGACCTCGGGCATCCATATGCTTTTGTAGTACCTGTCACTGAAGTTAGCAGAATTAGGATCTCTGACTTTTTATCTTTTCAGAAATGTCTCAGGTATCCTAAATCAACTGACAACTTGACTTTGAATATTAAGAGAAAAACCATGCAGCCCTACCAGGTCAGACCAAAGGTCCATTGAACCCAATGTCCCATATCCAGCTCTGTATCATACCCGCATCATTGCCCAAAAGTAGATGCTAAAAAAATTATAAAGATGATAAAAACGATCAAGAACAAGGCAGACTGGGTTGATACTAGACATCCAACCACCAGAAGCTCAAGTTCCTCCTGAGCCAGCTGTATGCTCATAAACAGCCAAAATGTTTCCGTTCGGTCAGCTTAAACCTTCAGCACCCTCAGCACCTTTGGCAGGGAGGTCCACAGCTTAACATGAACGCTTCTTGCTTTTGTTCAGTTTGAACCTTTCTCCTTTCTAGCTTTCCGGCCACTCTTTAACCTAATACTCACTTTGATAACAATATTGATTCTGAAGCATTCTGGTTATGAATCCAAAGGAGAGGAGCAGTAATGTGGGTTGCAGAGGTGTCCCCAGCATGCACGATTTCAAGATTTCTGGTGGTAGGGAACCCCTGAGACTGTGGGTTCCAGAGAGAGTGGACCACAGAAGCCCCAGGCAGGTCCTGCCTTTGAAACTGTTGTTTGAAATACCTTATTTCCACAGATTTCAACTGAGTCAATTTTACAAGCAGATCTTTTTCAGAGCAGTTTTAGAGGGCTCTCTCATCACTGGTGTCAGTGTTAGCTCAAAACATTTAACATTCCAAAGAAGAGCTCAGCACTTTTCAGGGCTGAGCACAGCGCACCAAGAATTGACAAACCTCTTAAGAAAATGTCTTCCAGCTCTAGAGAAGAAATTAACCTGAAATCCCCCAAGGTGCTTGGTGTATTTCTCACAAGCAACAATGCAGTAATGTACTGCAGGTTGTTTATGGAGAGATGGCATTCTTCCCTGAAAGCTTCTTTGTTTTACTGTTTCCTAGAAGTATTCCATCTGCGTGTTATGTCGATTTTATCAGACATTGTCACTGTCAGAAATATCCACTACATTTAAGTTATTTTTAGGTGTGACAGCCAGAAGGCAATATGACTTTTTAATGCTCAGCTGTTCTGATGCTTTCTGCTTGCTTCAAGCTTTTCCATATTCTCCCTTACCAAACACTGACAAAAGGAACAGTCTTCAACATGCTGGAGTATTGTCTTGGTTTATGCTATTTTATATTTCCCAGTATACAGTCATTTTTTGTTATTTAAAGTGACTTTACACCGTGGGTGAAAATCCAAATGCATCCAGTAAGTTCCGGGCACAGGAAAGAGGAAAAAAAACCCTGTAATATTATTTTGAGCTTGGATTTAACCATTTCAAGCAGCTTTGTGACTCAGAGAAAATGCATTGTTCCCTTCAGGAGCACAGAAGGAATCTATACCATCTAATTTTAGGCACCTAGCTGCGGGAACCCTGAAGCTACCCCTGCAGCAAGCAGGCAACCCCAAAGGTGAGTCAGAGCTCCTAAAATCCGAATCACTCTCTGAAAAAGCTCTTTCTCTTCTTAGAGGACCAAGAGAACCTAAGGTATCTAAACTCTGGAAGAGGTAGCTTGCTGAGGAGACTGAAGTTGAGCAACAGCATCCTTGGCAACATCTTATGCTTCCTTTAGACAGTGGAGACTGCCTGCGGACAGTAACATGGTAAATCCTCTTCCAACTACAGGCAACCCACTAGCAACAGCGAGGGCTTTCTTTTGTGATGTGTACAGGAAAAATGTAATATTAACAAACTACCATATCACATAGCTTTCCAGTGCAACTTGTAATTAAGCAAAACTTAGTGACAAAGGAGCACGTGGTCTAACATTTGCAAAGTTAAATGACGGAAAAGAGGCTGTAGCAGAAAAGGAAAATGTGAAGGCTTTGAAAGACCCCTGTAAATACACTGACCCCCATGTGTTTCCTTCACACACTAACTTGTAGTCCCTAGCACCACGGAAGCCAAGAGCATCCTTGCCTCTGGGTACAGTTCCCCTTTTGACATGAGGTTTTTCCACTAGTTTGCTAGTGTTTTTTTTAAACAAATAACAGAATTTCAATAGCAAAACATTTTTAATGCTCTAATTCCACTCTTGTCTAAACAGTGCTGCTGATCAGATTTCATTTGTCTTGGTTTAAATTTGATTTTTTTGGTCTAATTTTGCACACTGCTGAAGTCTGATTCTCCAGTGTAATGGGATTCTCTGTATTACAGCAGCCACTCTTGAAAGCAATTCAACCAAAATCAGAACCAATAAAAATTACACCATTGCACAACAAAATAAAACTTGGGGTAACAGTGCTAAAAGCAAGTTGCAAAAGAATTAACACTACGTTATTTTGCCGTATATCTGTGATGACAACAGACTTCCCTTCCAACAGCATTTGTGGGACTTCCTGCAATTAAAGCAATACTGAAAGATTTTCCTTTCCATCTTGTCAGAGGGCGATTTCTGATCATTGTGGTATTTGCCCCATAATTTACTTTGTTGGTGGATTTGCCTTCATTCCTTCCACTACGTCTCTTGAAAAGTCACCACACAGTGGAACAGGTGGAACAGCAGCAACCAGTTAATGCATGCATCCAAATTGTTGCAGCCCATTTGATTCCCTGGCAGGCATCAATCTCCCTGATGATTTGGGCTGTGGCCAGTCAAATAATGAAAGCCATTATTTTGTTTTCCAAGTCACTCATTATACCACTAGTCGGTTTTCCCCTGCTTGGGTTTCCCTCTTCTTCTCTCCTCCCTCTTCTGCAAAGTTAGTTTTAAAGATACTCTGTGCGCTAAAGGAATCCATGGATGTGCTTTATCTATGATATGAAAATCTTGAGGGCATGCTACAGTAGACAGAGCAAGGAAGTAGATCTTTTGATGGTGCAACTTTGCCAGATTCAGCAGAGCCACCCTAGCTCCTAAGATCAAGATCTGCTCCTTCCCCTCCAGCCTGAAGGGGAAATTGGGCTGCATTGCTTGAACAGTTTCTTATCAGCCAGTGTCCTGAATGCCAGCCTCCTCATATCAGTATGTGGCTTTTAATGTACTGTTGTTCACATGGTAACAGCAGATTAACTACATACCCTCCCAAAGGAGTTGAGAGCGTTGCCGTTCCCTATTTCTATATGTTACGTATATGCTTTATGCTTGCTTTTACCATTGCATATGTTACTTCTGGCTAGATTTTACATGTTATCTTTCCCAGACCACAACATGAATTAAAGTATTCAAGTTATGAGGAGAGCTGCATTCTTCAAATTACCTTAAAAAAGTTTAAAAGTACGCAGGTAAAAATGAGAACCAAACACCCTACATGTGCTCCAAAGCACTCCCTCCCCGAGCCAGCTGCTCCTTCTTCAGTCGTATCAACACAAATAAAACAGGCAACAACTCCAAATTCTCTTAGCGTGTATCCAAAAACAGACCGCCTGCTGCTGCCATACAGTTCCTAGACACAAAGCATTTCTGGCCAGATCAAAGAGTCCTTGATGCTAAATGAATGTAGCCTATACCCTATTTGCAGAACTAGCTGTTCTCCTTGTTGATACAGATACACTTGAATAAAAGGGAATTAAGCCTCAGGAAGGGTGGTTTGAAACGTACACACAACACGCACCCCCACAAATCATGTGCGCACGCACCCAACACCTTTTCATACCACTGGCAATACATCGGTGATTGTTCTACCCTGTCACTTGAGAGAAGGGCAGCACAAAGTTGCCTTGTCGCCCGAAGAATTAAATCAGCAAATACTACTCTGGAAGGGAACGTAGGAGGAGAAGGGGTTTCCACATTATCTGCTTCAGGCATATAACAGCAAGTGCCAAATTTAAGTGCACAGTCACTCTGGGTTCCCTCTACAGTTAGTGGCAGGATGGAGGCCATGCCACAAGAAATGAGCAGCAAGTACCAGACCTGCCACCACTACGTACATCGCAGATTTACTTATATTTCAAAACTAACCAATTCTATTGCTTTGATCAGACTGCTGAATGGTTAAAAACTAGGTTCCCATAAATGAATACTTTAATCATCAGCATACGCAAGCTAATGAAGAGAAGAAGCTTCCTTTGAATTATATAGAATGTAAGTTAATATTTTAATTGTTAATCAAAAGTCAGAGATTAAACAACATATTTTTCATGGTTAGAATTCCATTGTTGTCCAAGTCTATAATGCTTATGAGATTTCCATTTACCTTACTGCTTTAATCTGTTTTTTTAGAATTATATGAAAAATGAATGTACAGAGAATTGCCAGCTAGAATTTACATATATATATATATATATGTAAAAATCCACATCTTCCTAAAAGTCTGAAGCAGCAGCAGCAAAACTACTTCAGATATGCTACATATAATTTTATGTACAAGAGATCCAGCACATGGTATTATTCCATTTGGCTGCCATCTGCCCTTTACCTACTAACCTACTATGGACTACATCTCTGTGCTGCATCTGGCAGCATTCATCCCGAGACCTTGAGCTGTTAGCAAACTACCTTTGCAGAAAGTGGGAAGCCTAGAGAGTAATTAATTTCATTTAAATCCCAGCCATTTGAAAAGCAGGCCTTCAGCCTAAGCTAATCAGACAGACACAGTACTTTTATAATTATGAAAGCAGCATAGGTACCTCCAGAGATGGGGTCATTCTACACCAAGTTTTAGTTTGAATACAGAATGAGCCTAGCTGACTACTTTAGGTGTTTGCTTAAAAATTGGGTCTGTGGCCACAGAAGAGCTGAATCTTGCCCTGAATCATTAAGTACTAGGAGAGATCAAAGTAATTTAGTCACTTGCAGTTTGGAAATAGCAAGCACCACCCTGCTGGCTCCTTCAGGATTGCTGCCCCGGTGACGAGCTAGGAGTTTGGAATAACCCATGCCCACATACCAAGGACTCTCCCACGCAGCTTGCCCATCCAAAGTCTGGCAATGTCAAAAGCCAAGTGAACAGCTTCCCCCATCAACCTACTTCCTACAGGCATCTTGTCCCCAGCCCACTCAGAAGGACCATGACCAGACCAGGCATTGCCTGAACACCACCTAAACTACCAAATACTTTCAATGATGCAAATTGTTCTCCAAGTTAGGGCATACGAGGCAGAAAAACTAGAAGAGGTTCCCAGTTGTCAACTTTACCATGTAGATACCAAGGTGTGGCTGAACAGAACTGCTACCCATGAGATTGTCACTACAACACGCATCGCAGAGAGTTTACCCACATGCAACCAAGTCATCAGATAACCTGCACACAAACCTCATCCTGATAACCAGAACAACTTCAGAACGAGAGACAAGGGGAATCAGACTAGTGGATGGGCAAAGGAATAAACAACCTGGGCTGCAAAGGGAGCAGTGCACCAGGAGCGCTGTTCCTTCATTGTGCCTACACACAACCAAACGTGCAGTGGTATTACTGGAGTTTGGGGCAGGGGAGCAAGGACGTAGGTAGATTAAAAAAAATAATGAAGTAATTGATTTGGTTTCATTCTGCACATGAACATAGTAAGGCGGTCTGGGTCCTTCACACAACCCCACCACAGCTCATTCTTTAATAAAATGATGCTTTACCACTTTTCTGCCCACAAGATCCATTTCAGTGCTAAGAGAACTGAAGCCCAGACCACGCAATTGCACAGTAACATGACAACTGGTAAGGCTCATCAGATCCACAACCTCACAATCATAGGCAGCAAAAATAAAGAGATGTAGTTGATGAGACTTCGGCCTCTCTAACTGCACACCCAAGGACACTAGACAACCTCATACCCCAAATTAAGCTACAGGCCTTCAGCGTGCAACGTGCCAGGGAAGAGCAGTGACAGAGATCACGGGCAGGACAGCCTAAGCAGCAGAAACACTTTAGGTCCCTGCACCAGTAGGAGCTTTGAAAGGTGAAAATTTTCAGAAGATTCAAGCAAGCAGGCCCCTCTCCACATTTCAAAGGATGACAAAGAAATGAGCAGGCAAGCAAGTAAACAGGCACAGCAATGGTCCTCACTAACCTCACCCAAGGGAAAAAAAGTCTTCCTGACCCCCCAACCCTGGGTATGGGTTTAATACAGAGCACAGAGCGGCAGGAAGATTTTTCCATTATCATTAGGAAACTGCTATTTTAGTTTAATCGTACCTATGTTTACAGCAAGTATCCACAAACTTGTGTCTTAGGAAAAGCAGAATTCATAGTAACTAAGTACACATTTCAGAGAGGTAATACATGAGGCAATCAGCCTTGGTGATAAGCTAGAGAGATTTTTATGTTCTTACGCTGATATAAGTACTTGGCACATATTGTGGCTGATTAGAAGACAGCCTTGCAAGCAATCTCTTTCCGTAGTCCCTGCCCGATAACAGAACACCCACACCAAGCGCTCACCCGGAGCCAGCAGGCTACGAGAAGTGATGCAGGAAGAAATTTGTTTCCTTCAGATTCATGCCACCTTTGCACACCTTCGCCAAAGCAGGCGGTTTGGGCCAAGAAAAAAGCTGTTCATAACCTCTCCCTTTGAAAGGGCATATTTATTCTGTATTTATTTTTTCATTACACACCTGCAGTCCTTTTAAAAGGACAGCGTCCCTCAGGCCACCAGGTCTAGCAAAGGAGGGATGACTTTAAACATTCAACTGTGAATCATTAATGTTCAGACGTGAATACAACGTTTTATTTGACTTTCATGGGCATTTTCTAATGCCATTTTTAAGAATGGTGTCTGTCCAGCTGCATCCTTACCTACATCGGTTTTCCATTCACATTGTAGCTTTGGAGTGTCTTCCCTATATAAAAGCTCCTGAAGGACAACACACTCAGGCCTGCGCAGAGTCCCCTCAGAGAAGGTCCCGGAAACGCAGCGGGCAGAGGCTTGTCCCTGAAGCCAGGCTCCTGCTGGCCTCCCGCTCAGAGCGCCCTCAGCCTGAGCTCCCTGGCGCCTGGCTGCAGACCTCACCACACCTCGGGGCTGGGGTGCCAGTGCTGAGCCACCTCTAGCAGCTCTCAGATAAGAGAGAATAGTTATCATCGCTTGTTAACTATTTGGGTTTTTTTTTCTGGGGGGTGGGGTGTATATTTGTTAACATATTGATAACACCTCTAACAGGGCCAAAACTTAGTAATCAGATGATGAATGCATTTTCCATCTATCATCACAAAATCCAGCAAGGGACTGGCTCCCAAAGCTCATGAGGGGATGGAAGCCAGAGCATCAGAACCCTGGGGGCACTAAAAGGTCTTCATGGCCCTGAGCAGCCTCACCTGGCACCTTCCTCTACCCCTTCTGCCCAGGACCCCAGCCTGAGCTTCACTGTAGGCAGCCCAGCTCTGGTCCCACCTCTTGGATGAGCCTCAGCCCTACCCTCGAAGTAGCTCATCTCCTGAATGGACACCTTGTGTGGAGATTCCAGCTCGTCTCAAGCCCTGCCTGCCAGGTGAACCTGGGGACCGCTGCTGCAGCCTGCCCTCCAGCTGCACTACCTGCTGCCCCCAGCCAGACCATGGCACAGACCCCTCTCACTCAGTACCAGCCCCTGGCTCTCCCCACCTGGTTCAGACCCCAGCAGGACAGCAGGTCATGGGTGAGCACACAGCCTGTGCCAGGGTCTCCCATACATAGCTCCTGCTTCACCTGCCCTTCAGGAACAGCCAACCCTCACTGCTCCCTGGCACAGAAACAGAGTCTTGTGCAAGCATGTGCACTATAAAGACAATAAATGTGAAAGGAGAGTACTTGAGATCTTTCAAGCTAAGAGCAAAAGGAAGCAGTGCTAGACTCCTTTTTAATTGTCCATCATACAGATGCAGTACATCAACTTCCCTCCCAGTTCAAATTACTCTAGTAATGCCACAGCTCCACTTTCCTTTCACAGCCATTACCACATCGGCCATGCCATCAGATGTGTCAGCAGAAAGGCCATGGCCTGAGCTACCACAGGACATAGGACTGCAGAGAGGGTCAACCCACCTCAGCTTTTCCCATGATCTTTGCTCCTCTCCTTGCAAAAGACTAAAAAATTGTGCAGGCAGAGAGATAAAAATCCAAAACACTTTGTAAAACTCAGACAAGCTTTTGCAATTGTCAAAGAATGAACTTTTTGCCTTATTTTTCATGTGTGAAAATTCTAGGTCCATTATTTAGGGAAACAGTAACAAACGAATAAAGAAACAATTTCATAAAAGTAAACAAACAATTCAAAGACAGAAGTAAGAAATACACAAACCCCACAGATCCCAGCAGCATAAGTTTTGAACTTTCTTCGGACCCAAGCACACACAAAAGTGTATGTAACGATAAGAGAATTCTGCTAATGGATTAACCAGTGTTAAGATAGAAAACTTGGGTTTATTCCATTTTTCTCATGCATTTGCAAAAGTTTTGGGACATGCTAAAATACTTTTTTAGTCACAAAAATATGCTTTTGGAAAAAGAAACACTGAATCTAATTACAAATTGTTATATATGTAGTAGTAGTATGTGTTAAGTAAATACTTCAACCTTCTCCTAGATAAGAAACATGTTCCAGCCTTGACTTCAGGACAGGTTTTTTATCAGAAATGTGACTAATCTGAGGTGGAAGACCACAAACTCCTAAAATATGCATTTTGAATATTAGGCAAAAAAATGTTCTAACTGATTTACTTGAAAGAAAATGTTTAAGAAATACTAAAATACTGAAAGTTAGTGGAATCAAGTCTTGTGTTTCTGTATCTGTACCTTAAATGTAGCTTGACAAATATTTGCAGTGACTCATGAAAAACATCTTCATTTAAGAGAGATCCTGGTCTCCCTTCGATGCTTTTCATGATAAGTAATTATTCTATATGCTTTACTGTACAACCCTGTTCAAAGTAGAAAGTAAAATCTCCCAAAGAGCAGTGTATTTCCTTCAACTAGTCATAAATATGACAGAATACAATTAGCAGTATTTTCCCTAATCAAGGCTCTTAATAAAACTGCTTTCTAGCCCAGTGCACCTGAATGCTTTGCCACAAGCAGTAAATTCACATCTCTTGAGTTTCTCTCCACTGCCTTCCTGTTGGGCTATATGGACTCCCTGCTTCAGGTGACATGATGAAGGAGAGCCTGTGGGACGTGGCTTCTGGTGACAAGTGCCTCCCAACAGCATCATCTTAAGCTCTGGGCCTTGCTAAGCAAGGTGGCCCTGGGACAGCTCCTCTCTCCTCCCTCACCACTCCAGGCACCAGATGTAACTGGCCAAGGGATCACAGATCCTGCTTCCTCCTGATGCATGAGACCACAAGAGTACAGCAAGGCTGAGGTGCTGGGCTGCAGGCACAGGAGGGATAGTCCCTCCCTGCAAGAAACGTGATGCAGGAAATTTGATAGGTTTGTAGTCTGTCATGACATCAAGAGTGGATGGGTCATGGTAAAGTCATTTTCCTTACAGTTTAAGCAGTAGTGATTACCCCTCAATTGTTCTGGATTTACTCCATTTTCTTCCCAAGTCTTTGAACAAGATCTGAGCTGAAAAGTCACAGTTCCTTCTTATGTCACCCAGCAACTCCTCAGGGCAAAGGAGTACGGGGTAGAGTGAGTTGACCAAGTCATTTATCTGACAAGTGTCGCGATAGAGTTGTTCTTATTTCACCCAGCTTGCAGAACTGGGGGAACACTCACAGGGTTCTGAATTTTAGGGGTATTTCCCATTATGCAACGAGGAGCAGACAGCACTCGCTTGCCACAGATTCATAGCAGTATGAGCATTTCCCATCGCTAGTGCCTTGCCAGCCCGCACCTTCCACTCCCATCTCCTGAAGCACTCCTAGGTGGCCAGGTCAACTTGTTCAGCTCTGAGAGCTCTGAAACAGAATATTGAACAGTTGTTACTGCAATGAGGAGTCAAAATTTAAGAGTAAGGTGTTTAAGGAACAGAACCAGCAACAACAGGCACAACAGTGTGCATCTGCTGTGAAAGGCTTGTGTTTGGCACCTCAGATGCAACAGCTCCAGGCAGAATGCAACACCCAAAGCACTTCTTAGACCATCAGATATACAGATGTCTGACCTGGGCCAGACTTAAAAATAAGTTTACAGTGTCAGGACACATTTTCACGGCAGCACACAAGTTCAAAACTAAAGGAAAGGGAAAGAGGGACCTTTTGAGCCACTCCATGCAGATGCATGTACACAGATGGACCACCCATATGAAATGACCAGGGCAGCAGAGAAAGGCCACCATCTCCAGGTCAAGGCAGGAGGCAGAGGTCAGGTTGGGAAAGGGTATTGTAGTGGGCAGGATATGTGGGCTGCTCTGACACATAGACTTCAATAGTAGAAAAGACAGGCAAAAAAAGGTTTGGAGAACATTGATGATCAAAGGGAAAAGCCACGATGGCTTGGGGTGGGTGCCCACCAGTACCCTCACACAAGAGCTGGCTGAATTGACCAGGCGGTGGAAGCTGGCAGATGAATGTGAGGCAATGCCCGATCCAGGCCAGGCAGTACAGCCCCCTGCAATGATACAGTAGAGCTACTCAACCCCCCAAACCCGCAGTGTGTCACTGTTGGGCAGACACAGTGTTCAGGAAGAAAACACAGAGCCTTCAGATGCCTTGCATTGCAAGAACTCTGGAGTTTGAAGTTAGAAGTTCAGTCAATGACCTTGTTTCAAGTCAGTTCACTGTCATAAATCAGTGCGTCCCATCTCTGTAGAGACCACCTGGGGAGTTTCTGACCTGCCCAGGGAATCAATCACTAATTACACTGGGGGAGCACACAGGCACAGTCCTGACATCCAGCTACACCAGAGCTGTAGTTTTAGGAGATACTTGAATTTCACAATGATATCACAATTATAATGTAAAAGGCATCGATCTTGCCACACTAAGGATGCAACACTTCTTGCAGAATGGTGACTAGGAATAGAAGATGACACTCAATCAAACATTGGTAGGTAAGCATTTGCCACATGCATTAATCATTGCACATACTCAAATTAAAACATTGTTCTCTGCCAGTAGAAGACAACATATCCAGGACAAGAGTCCAAATAGACCTCATCAGTCCATTACCTACAAACAGGAATTGGGGCAAATGTCGGATCTTTAGTAAAAGCATAAAGACACTTCCTATCAAAAATGTTTCTACAGAGATGAAAGCTTGTCAAAGGTTCAGTAGTGTTTTCTCCTGGTGTGAGAACCTGATAGTAAGGGTCCGCTAAGGAAAGCATAGTAAAAAAATAATTTTAGGAATGAAATGGTGGTTTCACATAGATTGAGACTCCCAAAGCTCACAGCAAATACAGAGGGTTAATCAGATATAAAATAGTTATAAAACACCACACGAGGCATGGGATGAAAACTTCTCCATCATCCTAGTGACTCGGTGCTTTTTTCCTGCAGCAACTGGATTTTTTTTTTCCTTATGTGGCAATGACCACTTAACCTCAATGGTGGTGGATTGACACTGAAATATCAGATGAAAAGCAGCCAGTTGGGGTATTAACTAGGCTGGTGTTTGCATACACAATAGTACTGGATTTTGATTTGAGCACTGCCATTAAGACTTCAAACCCTGCTGCAGCCCACTAAGCAGAGGTGTAAGTGCAGGCTCAGCTTGATGCCAGACCCTAACATCAACAAGGAAATGGCATCAATGATCGAAAGAGATCAAACCATCAAAGAGGGAAACTGTAAGTCATAGTCCAGATTTTTGAGATTCAGATGAATGTGGCTTGGCTGTGACCTTGGCTTGACTTTAGTCAGAAAACCTTCTTGTAAACACAGCACAAACCAAAGTCAGCAAGATAAATGAAAAAAACATACTGTGGAGTCAGAAATAGTCACTCAAGTACTCAAAAATAACAACAAGAAATGGTACAAAAACCCTCAGAGAAAAGCAGAGGGTCAGAAGATGGACACCTGGTAAGATCAGAGGTTAGCCTGCTCCAAGAGACAACCATGGGCAGCACCTCCCTGCCTTGCTGGTAACTGCCTGGTCGGCACAGACTTACCACATATCTGCACTGGGCTGCATTAACACTTAGTCCAGAAGCATGTTACTCCCAGCTGTCCACTCTGCACCTTAGCCAGTACAGAAGATAATTGTCACATAGTCATAGACTCTGTATACTCCTGCTTTCCAGTGTCTACGCATGGTTAAAGATGCCCATTGAAAATTACCTGAAGAGCTGAGGCTCCTGCCCATGAAGTATTCCCACTCTCAGAGGTCTTTCCCACCTCTGTGCCAGGGCTTACCACTTCCTACCGTTGTACTTTGTCAGAGTGGGGAAGTGACCTGTATTAAAAACAGCTGCTAGAAAATCTGGGGCAGAAGAGTAGTCAGGGCCATGTCCTTCATCTATTTTACCACTAGGTCTACCAGCGTATAGAATAAGGAGGCAAACCAACAGCAGGAGCAACTGGTTAGATGTCAGGAGGATGGTCACTTCCTCCATGGTCTATCAGATGTGACCACGGGAATCTATCTCAAGAGGTTATGAATCACCTGTCCTTGATCCTGCTCCCCCAAGCACCAGTGGAAGCAGCACTGTGCTACATTGCAATCACACTTCAGCTTGTAAGCAGAAGCCTACAGCAACAGCAGACTTCCCTCTAGCACTTTCATTAATTTCTCCTTCAATCCCAAAGTTACCTTCTGCTGAAGGTGTTCTGAGTTCTAAAGCCAGCCAAATAATAACCTAGACAGTGTGATCACAGAATACTCGAGACTACAGCTTCAAAGCTTCGAATTCACTCACAGTTTGCTTCGCTGTTTCATCCACCAGAAGCACACAGTATTTTAAAGCTCACAAAGAAATGGTATTTATACTTCAGCTGCAGGCTGTAATGGTCTATACCCCCCCAAAAAATTAAGCAGGGGGAGGATGGCAGCACACAAGGGAGAGAAATAAGATTTCAGAACTGCTTCAGGGACTTTTGGGACCTACTCATCGAGATGGAACTCCTTTTGATAGATAATAGATTTGCAAGAAGTAATTATGGAGGTGTAAAGAGAGAAGCATGCAGTTCCCATTATTTTTTCCAGGACTTGAACACTTATCTGTTCTGCCTGTCATTGAACATCTACCCTAATATCTAACAGTTGGAGGGGTTTCTGTTCAGGAATTTATTTATTTATTTTTCTTTAAATAAGCGTGTCAGCTTCTCTACTCCCCAGAAAACTTCCAGTGCTTTTTGCAGCCTCCAAGCAATGAATATGCGCTTCAACTGCTTTATATAAGTAGTTCTAAGCTTTAAGCTTACACGCCAAGGTTTGTAAGCCAAAGGGCCCATAGTAGCATCTCTTTCCTCCTCCATAAGCTGCTCTCATTACAAAACAATGAACATCGAGCTCCACAAAACCTGTTATGTAAGTTGTGTGAAAGTAAATACCCAATATTACTTTAACCCATGCAACCCTAAACAGGTTCTGATGTTCTAAACATTCATTGTCACCTTTAATTCGCATCTTCAGAGTTCAAGCACTTCACAGCTTCATTCCTCCACCATTCTCCAAACCCTCTCTCTAGAATCACTTGAACACATGGAAAATCTGTCTCACTGCAACCTGAGCTGGCCTGCCAGTCCCACAAATGTGTGGCATAATAAGAGAATCTGCAAGCACTTGCACAATGCAGATATTGTTAACGCATAATAGTCTTGGGAAACCACAACAAACAAATGAGAGAATGTTGAACAAAAGGTTAAAAGATATATTTTTTTTTTTAACACAGAAGAGTCATTGGCATTTAATTTTACCTTCACGTACAGAGAATGTATTATCTGACATTAAAACCTAAGTTACTCTATTTTTTTGTTCAACATGTTTTTCTACCCTGCAGCTGAAATGGAAAGGAAAGAATGTATTGCTCACCTTCACTTACCACCTCAATTTCACAATTTCCTCCAGTTCCACTCAAAAGTCTGAATAATGAATTGACCCAACCCCAGCCCACGCTACCTCCCACCACTCTTCCAAAGATGGGTGTGTGTCCAGCTTTTATCACACTGAAATATGTCAAAGAAGTTTTTGAAAGAGAAGAGAAAGAGGGAGAGATGGGGGAAAAAAAAAGAGAAAAACTGAAAGATATGTCTTCTTAAAAGCTGACTATTGAAAGAAATACCATGGGCAAATATAATTGCTTCAATTAGTCTGTCCCCATCCTGAATGATACTTTTATTTTAAGATTTTGCAAAAGCTGCCTACATCTACAGCATGTTTGTGCTGGATTTTGCTGTGGAATAATCCTATGAGAAATATTTGTAGCTATTCACAACAGGGCAGGTGGCTGGGCTGTTTTGGCCACCCGTGGAGTCCAGAGCTGGTCTGGCACACAGGAGGTGAGCAGGGCTGAAGGGAAGGCTGCTGAAACAATAGCAGTAAGCAAAAGTAGTAGCCAGGTTTTTTTAAGGAACAAATTAAAATCTACTCCGCACCCCCTTTTTCTCTTAAAAAGAAAGAATATACCAATTTCAGAAGATGCTACTACAGTCATTTCTGAAAATCACAGAATGGTTGGTGTTGAAAGGGACCTTAAAGTTCACCTCATTCCAACCCCTGCCACAGGCAGGGACATCTTTCATGAGGATCAGGATGCTCCAAGCTACATCTAACCTGACCTTGAACACTTCCAGGGATGGGGCATCTACAGTTTCTCTGGGCAACGTGTGCCAGTGCCTCACCACCCACATCATAAAAAAAAATTCTTCCTTATGTCCAATCTAAATCTATTCTCTTTCAGTTTAAAACCATTGCTCCCTGTCTTGTGGTTACAGGCCTTGGTAAAAAATCTCCCTCAGCCTTTCTTAAAAAGCCCCCTTTAAGTACTGAAAGGGCTGCAATAAGGTCTCCCTGGAGCCTTCTCCACACTGAACAACCCTGATTCTCCCAGCCTTTCTCCATAGGAGAGGTGTTCCAGCTCTGACCATTTTCATGACCTTCCTCTGGACGCGCTCCAACAGGTCTGTGTCTTGTGCTGGGGACCCCACAGCTGGATGCAGTATTCCTGGTGGGGTCTTACCAGTACAGAGGGGGAGAGTCACCTCCCTTGACCTGCTGGTCACACTTCTTTTTATACAGCCAACAGCTCTCAAGTGATCTTAGCTAAAACAGTATAAATACTGAGAAATATTTTAATATAGACATGAAGCTCTGGAGTTTTGCTTACCTGGAGTTAATCCATGCAAACTCTGGCTGAGGGGATAACAAGAGCTGACCTTAACTAGCCACAGGGATATCAAAACCATACCTGCTTTCTCTCCACTGTGACATTTCATCAAAACAGTTACAACAGAGATTATTTCAAGGTAAAAGCAAGCTATAGTTTTGCACTGTCCTCTCGTGCTATACTAGTTTTGACTGCGCTTGAGTTAACTTTCCCCATTGCAGCCCACGTAGTGCTGTGCTTCATATTTGTAGCTAGAATGGTGTTGATAAACCTACCAATGCTTTGGGTACCACTAAGCAGTGCTCGCACAGCATCAAGGCTGTCTTTCGAACACCCCCCCAAAATGCCAGTAGGCTGGGGGCGGGCAAGAGGTTGGCAGGGGACACAGCCAGGGCAGCTGACCTAAACTGAGCAAAGGGATACTCCAGACCAGACAAAATTATGCTCAGCAATAAAAACTAAAAGACGGGAGGAGGATGGGGTAGGGCATTTGCTGTTAAGGAGTTGGTCCTTCAAAGCAACCACTACATGTAAGTGAGGTCCTACTTCCTACAATGTGGCTGGACATTGCCTGCTGGTGGCAGGTAGAGAATAAAATTGCAATATTTTTGGTTTGGTTTTTGCACTTTGATTCTGCACACAGCCTTTGCTTCCCCCCCCCCCACCCCCCCCCCACCCCCCCCCCCCCACCCCAGCATCCCTTTAACTTGCCTTTATCTCAAGCCACAAGGGGTTTTTTTCTTATTTTCTCCCTGTTCTGTTGTGCGAGTGAGAGAGCAGCTGGGTGGGCATCTGGCAGCCAGCAAAGGTCAGCTCACTACTCATGCACAAAGTTGGGACCGACAAATCAAGGTTTCATGCAAGTTTTACTTGCTTGATTTTGCTATCCTCACATTCTTTTGACACAACTTATCACCTTTTTAAGTGCAATTAAGCATAGAAACCTGCCTTGAGTGAATGTTTTATCATTCTGTTTTTCTATCTGTTGTGTTCTAATACAGAAGTTAAAGAAAAGATTTAAACAAGAACATCTTGTTTCCTATTTTATTTATGTCACTTTATTCACACAGTAAGTGCAAGGCTTGCAAAGAGCGCTACAGATTTTAAAAGCCCCTTCTTCACAGCTATATATGTGAAATGTATGAAACTCATGCAGATTCCAGTTGTTCCTTACAACAAATGAATGAGAAACTGTAGACCATGACCCAGCAAAACTAGGCACACATTTACAGACCTTCAGTTCCATTACCTTGACAAAACTGAGACATCACACTCAAATTCAGTTCTGCAACACAATGCATATTGAAGTGCAGCGCCTAGTTTTAGGCAATTGACTTTCACAGCTACATCTATTAATCACAGAGGAGGAAAGAACTTCCTAGCAACAGCCTAAACAACTGAATTGCTATGATTTCTGAAACTGAAGAGATTATAAAATGAAAGATACTTCCAATCTCACAGAAAGCATTCACTTCACTGCTTCAAAGAAGAATGTTACTTTTCTTGTGATTTGGTGCACACTATAAATATGACAGTGAACATTATCTTTAATTGACAGATAAGAATATATACTGGTAGGAGTGTAGTATCTTGGAGTTGCTCAGGTTCATGATTTCCCTGAGAGAAAATAAGTCAGTCAATCAGAACATAACCACTTTCTCTTGCTCTTTATTCTTTGCTGTAGGTGATACAAGAACAAAGCAATGACTTCCTAAGTTAACCTTCCATGCATCTGTCATGCTGCAAATGCTGTCAGGTACAGACCACTCAGTAAGTCTCTCAACTGCACAGACACCTCTGTGATAGAAGGCACAGAAAGCCAAATTTAATCAAGATACCCTAGGGAAGAATGTAGTACATGGGTTGACAAACAACCCTGGGATGAGGACTACAGAGCTTTTATATGAGACTGTTGAACTGAGGAAAGCAGTAGTGACTCTTCTGCCTTCAGTTCAGACTCATCATTCCCACCAGCACCTACTGCAGCATGGGGACACAGAGCACACACACACTCAGCTCATTCACGTTATCCTACAAAGCCTGATAAAACAGCCTCAGTCAGGTTCCCTGCTGACCCCAAGTAAAGTTTTGCTGCAATGGCTCCAGTTAAGACCATGCAACAAATTTGGAACAGGGCACAGATAACCTGATTTTAAGGTTTTTAAAAGCACTATTCTAGAAAGAGAAAAGAATAGCAGCTGTTGTTGTTGTTGGGGGCGGGGGGGCAGGGTGGAGGAATGTGGCCGTTTCACTTGCTGCAGGGAGTAACAGGCAGTAATATGCTAGACCCTCATTGTCATTGTTTTGACCACTTCTAGGCCAGACATTCAGCCTTGGATACACTTCAGTCCAAACACTTTACATTTTCAAAGCTGGACTTAAGCCCTGATGCTTTGTCCAGGCTTCTCTGCATGGAACATGTATCCCAGCTATAAGCACTGCCAGTGTAGCTGTATCACCACCAAAGCTTTACCATCAGCCTGCGTAGATCCGCCAAGGCCACCACCTAAGCACAGGCCAATGCACAGCCTTCCTCACTGTTTGCATGCCAAAAATTTCTGAACTTTTATTTTGCTGATGGGGGAAGCTGTAGATGATCTTTTGCCATTGTACAGAGTTTCTACATGCAAGCTTGTTGAAACAGAACTGGCATTCATGAGACAACTTTATCAAGACATAAGGACAAGATGACTTCAAACTACAGAGTTCATGTCCTGCTGAATATATAAGCATTGGTAAAGCCTGACCTGTGTTATAGCCAATGCATGCTTGAAAAAAGGCAATTATCCCATATGTAATATAGCAGCAACATCACGAGAAAGTCGCTCTCATAAGAGCCATCTGTCAAGATCCCACCTCCCACCAAAAAGGACAGAGAACAGGTAGTGACTTGTTTGATTTGGTGAATCTGCAAAGCAGGAATACCAGACACTGACGAAAGGCAGCAAAACTTAAGCAGCTGCCAGCGGTTTGGCGTCTTTTTATATAATGTATTCTCATTAACAGTGTTTTCTAGCGTCCTTCCCTCTGTCCTCCACAGTCATCTTAATCCCATGACACAGTTACTATTATAGAAGTATTATTTAGTCCTCAGTGTGCAAAACAGCAAGCACATTTTTGTGTATTACGGGAAACACAATGTTTATCTATTATTCACCTGGAGTGAGGCAGCTTGGGGTTTCTTCTGAGGCTGTCACCAGGTTCAATGCCTGCAAAGCCGTGCCCACTAATGCTTACCCACTCCACTAGTTTGCTAGTTGCAGTTTTGGATAAAAGCTGTTGAAGAATTGATTGAGGGAACCCTACTTTCAGGATTTCAGGGTTCTCCAGCAGTTTTAGTCTGGAGGAAAGTCTTCACTGCAAAAGAATTTTATGGCAAAATTCATTGAGAGCTTTTCAGTTCATCAGAATGGGCATCACTTTGCATGACTATGATACAAACTCACAACTCTGTTTCCATGGATTTTTTTCTGACTTCCTATACCATTACTGGCTAACATTTAATTTGCAAGTCAGGAACATCATATTATCATGAGAAAGGTAGAAGGTTACAGTTGGCAGCAAGTGGGAGCATGAATGATTTAGTTCTGAAATGCTCTTGTCAGATATTTAAGTTACGTTAAGACACTTTCCATTACAATATCTCTCTCTTACATTTAACAACATGATTTTCTAATGCAATACCAGAATAATAAAATTAATTTTTATGAAATGCTGCCTCCCACAAATGGCATGCAAGTTTGGCTCCTCTATACAAAGATCTCTTACTGCCTGTTTCAGAACTTAAAGGCTTCCTTACACTGATACTGATGTCACTAGTGTCTGG
Organism: Falco naumanni; assembly: GCF_017639655.2. Taxonomy (NCBI): domain Eukaryota; kingdom Metazoa; phylum Chordata; class Aves; order Falconiformes; family Falconidae; genus Falco; species Falco naumanni. The sequence continues at coordinate 20,453,275 of NC_054057.1, read as the reverse complement.
AGAGGGAACAATTTGGGGAGTAGGAGGAAAGAAAGCCTACTTAAACAGATCTAGAAACATCATCCCCAGAACGTATTTGCTGTATTGTGTCTCTGCAGCCCAGCACATTTCAAAAACAAGGTAAGTTTTCTCTAAGAGTTACCCTCATATAGGTATAAATGCCAGGAGTAGAAAAAGGTGGTCTAAAAGTATCTTTAAGAGCTCCTCTATCACTGTATTAATTTTCAGTATAAAAGGCCAAATTCAGAAGCATCACTGAAGCTAGTAACTTTGCATGATCTCTTAACATCCAATTCAAACAATTGTTTATTTGCAAGCTGAATATTTTTAACTTTCCATACTATTAACCAGCCAGGTGCTCTGCTGAAGAGTACCTGAGTGCAAAGTCTGCCCATGGGCTTGTCCCACCCAGATATCCAACTTTGCTTGCTCCTTGCTTGCTCCAGCACACCAGTGCCTTGCCAGTCCTCATTCCCATTCCACTGGGAAGGCAGGATCACCTTGCCTCGTTTCATCCCAAGCTCCCTGATTTTGACTGTTTTCCACTGTGCCAGAAGTCCTGTTGGGTGCTGCCCTCTTCTGAGCCCCCTTCCCTCCTTCATCCTGCACACCCTCATCCTCACTTTCTTTCTGCTCAGGACAGAAGTCACTGGGGTACCAAAATCAGGGCTGTATGAGGAGGCTTTTCTCAGCCACTTTGCCCCACCTCTCCCCCCTTGCTTGTTCCCTCAGGGAAGATTACCAGGCTCCGAATTGCACCAGTTCAGCTGCTTTTGATACGAAGGAAAGAAGAAAGGCAGGAAAAATCTCTGGCTTTATTTCAGACCATTCAAAGATCAGAGATCCCTAGCATCCAAATTTCAGATTTTCAGTAGCTTTCTGCTCCTTGGTCCAAGTAAGTACCTACTGGTGAGAAATGCTAATGCCCAGTGATGTGCTTTCCCCATACCACATGCCCTCAGCAGAAAGTACCATCACCCACCATTCAAGTGCTGGTACTACAAAGCAGCCACCAGTTCCGACCATTTTTACCTAGAGCAGCCAGTTTTCCCTCCCTGAGAAATCACCCCTTCATTGTAGCAGTACCAGACTAGCACCTCTTTGCAGCTGATCTTTAGCGTCTGGAAGAGGTGAGCAGCTTTTCCTAACAAGCAGGCAGCAGCAGTGGTGGCAAGGGGACTCGATAGGAAGGCAAGAAGGCAAAGCGACTGTGATGCTGCTGAACAGGGTAGAGTGAGAAGGCAACATCACTCCTGCAACTTTTGCACATAGGTCTCTGGGATTGCTGTTCGGTTTTCACATCATTTTTACTGGCATTGAGATGGGTGACGCTTCAGCAACGGGTATTTCCAGCAATCCATTTGCCTGTTAGAGGAGGGGAAAAAGCAAGTCTGATGCTTCTTGTTCTTGGCTTCTTTTCTAGATCACCAGCTTGATATATCAGGTAATTTTTACCATTTTGTTATTATCAAGCTAGTGGAAGTATTTATATATATATATATAAAATTAGATACACATATTTGTATAATTAGGCACACTCACACAAAGACTCTATTTCCTCTAATATTTTTCTTAGCTAAAGCTTTAGGTTTACCATTTTACATCAACACAGCCTGAGTTGCATGTAAAGCATTCAAATTCAGAGGACATTGTTTTTCTTTACTTCCCCTTCTTCCAATAAGCTCTGATGTTTTAAAATAAGGGTTCTTTTTCTTCTTTTAAACATTTGATTTTTATTAATTGTTAAGGACTTTTAAGCACTGAATAATAGCGTGTGGAGAAAATAGCACTAAAAACGCAGGGATGCTGAGCATAGGAGGTGCAATTTACTCCTGGAACCAAGCTTAGTTATTAATCAGTAATGAAAAACAGTGTAAAACCTAAAACATGGGAGGAAAATGGCTGCTTATCTAATGGCTGCTTCCACCAGGGAAGTAATTTTATCTTACACTATATCCACTACTTTCCATAGCAGAAGCTATTGTTTTTTGCCAATTTCCTTTCCTGTCACCAGTCTCCATTTTTGGAGCTTCCCAGCCATGCACAATGGAAACAGCTCCACAGTCTGAGGATCCTACCCCGGGCCTGAATCTCCATCACTGACAGCCAGCCTGGATAAAGGCTTGCAAAATAAGCTCCAAACCTTCAAAAAAATAAGAGCCAGACAAACGGAACCACTGGGATTTGAATCTCCTCTCTAAACCAGCCTTGGTATTTGGGGTACTGGTTTCTAGCTGTTGGCTGGCTGTCCTGGTTTCAGCTGGGGTAGAGTTAATTTTCTTCTTAATAGCTGGTGCAGCTGTGGTTTTGTATTTGTATTTGAGAACAGTGTTGGTAAGACACTGATGTTTTTACTTGTTGCTAAGTAGTATTTATACTAAGTCAAGGACTTAGAGTTTCTCAGGCCCTGCCAGTGAGAAGGCTGGAGGGGTACAAGAAACTGGGAGCGGGGACAGCCAGGACAGCTGACCCAAACTGGCCAAAGGGCTATTCCATACCATATGACATCATGGTCAGTATATAAAACTGGGGGGAGTTGGCCAGGAGCTGCCAATTGCTGCTTGGAAACTGGCTGGGCATCAGCCAGCAGGAGATGAGCAACTATATCATGCACCACTTGGGGTTTTTCTAGTTTTTTTCCCCTTAAGGTTTTCTTGCTCTCTTTTTCTCTTCATTTCATTACTATTACTATTTTTATTATTATTATGTTTTATTTCATTAAGTTGTTCTTGTTTCAACCCATAAGTTTAACTTTTTCCCCAATTCTCTTCCCCATCCCACTGGGGGGCAGAGGGAGGGAGGGAGCAAGCAGCTGCGTGGTACTCAGTTGCCATCTGGGGTTAAACTACGACACTGGTTGAGGTCGATGTTCCACGATCAGGAATTAGTAGCATGGCCACTGTGCAGCACTTAAAGAGAAAATCCTGCTGCCCTGTGACACCAGCAGTGCATCAGGCAGATCTATAGTGCGAGACACACAACCATGGACAAAACTGTCCTAAACCTGCTAGCTTGCAAAACACTGGGCAAAGATCACATGCCGTTTCCATCAGATAATAACTGTGGCAGAGCCTACACTGACAAACATCTGAGCTTTACCAGTCAAGTCTACTGGCAAACTGGGAGAAGGAGTTTGCACAGGTGTAACCTACACCTTTAATTCTTTTGCCAGCTCCCCAGACGATACCATAGGGATCTTACCTCCCTCCCTTTGCCAATATAACAGTGTCCATTTAAGAACTTTAATCAGCATACCTCTCTCCATTAATGATGTGGGAAGTTGGTTTGGGTTTTAGCATATTTCTAGCCGACAGCTGATCTAACAAGACATTTTCAGCACAGACCAAATCAAGACATCAGTTAGAGATTAAGAACAACACACCAGCTCCACGTAATTCAACTGTATTTGCATTAGCCTCCAAATAGAACAACCTTACGTGCCTCTGCTCCTTAAACTTGCTAATGGTCCCCTCTCATGGTGAAACCTGGGTGCAACCTAGTTTGCAGCAGTTCAAAGCAGGACGCAATTCTGACACAAGTTTGCAAAAAACAGGCAGAAGCGATGTAGAGAGCAAGACACAGGAAACCAGCCTCCTTGTCCGTGACCCCGAACGGTGTCACCGTTAATCTCTGCAGCAAAGCAGAGCTGATGCCAGTGATACTGCCACCATCTCTGCAGTGATAGAAATCATTGCTCCTTATGCAATGCAGTGTAGAAGGAGGACTCCAGGTTTTACTCATGAAATAAATGCTACAAAAGTGAAGGCAGTTTGTGGAAGCTTTATGGGAATATCTTTTATGAAAGCAAACAAATATTTTGAAAGTATGGTAATACAGAACCACAAATATGAGAAAGTAGCTTTACCTTTGTGCTTATCAGCACACAATGAAGAATTCATCACACCTTTGCCACCTGGAGTTTTCCAGAAGCCCACAGTGTGATATTCTTTGTACCACTTCAACTGACTCCTCGATTTTTCAAACTGAACTCCCCTGTGGCATTACAATTTGGGTACTCAGAGTTCACATTTTTCCTGTTTCCTGAAAGCCCAGAAGGACACAAAAAGGCAGCCTTCCTGGAAACGGGTCACGCTCTGCCCTACTGATTTTAAAAAAAAAGTCTGCTATTTCTGCGGTATAATGCAGTCACACAAGGCACAAAACAGTATCAAGGTAAACTGGAAATAAACACAGATCACAGGATGGAATCACAAATGACCCATCATGGACATAAATCAACAATTAATTGGTGCTACAAAACCCTCAGAAGATACAGTAAATTCTTGCAATGTATTCACCATAAACAAGAATCTTCTTCATCTTACTGATGGTTAGGTAGAATGAGCATGCAAAAACAAACAGGATGGTGGAGAATCTCAATTTTTCCCCCATCTTTCTTTCCCCATGAAAGATTCTTCTCTATCTAGGCCATTGATATGAACTGTTTCAACTGCTGTAAAGCAGGTGAGTATCTGGATGGAAGTACTGAAGAACTGATTCAGTCTGGTTTGTCTGAACTATGATGTTAATGATACCCTAGTTTTAGGTATAAAAAGAATTAATCATGAGACAGATTCCAGAATCAAGAGCTTCTTTGAACATAAATAGAACAAGGAGGGGGAGGGTCTTTTACTTTTCTTCCAATATTTTAAGAGCTTTGTGTTAGTTAATAGTTTAGCATATTACAGCTAAATGAAATCTTGGAGTGTAAAAGCTAGAAAATATTTTTCCCCATTTAAATGAAATCCAGGAAAAAGAGACAAGAGCAATATATTATTTGATAGTATTTGAAACAGATGTTGCTGACCCTCACAGGTATCTGATGAAAAAGACCTGCTAACCATCCAGACAAATTACCTAATGACTGAGGGAAGAAGGGGTAATATGAAGACTGATTTTGAGTTAAGTTAGTAAGCAAACAAAAAGATGCCATAAACATTTACATATAGGGCCCACAGTGTGAGTAATTTACTACATTGGTATTCATCAGCATGCATTTTTCAAGCCAGATTGTGCCTATCTGAGAACAGACCACAGTAAACCACGTCCAGCAATATTTGAGCATAATTTAACTACATTTCTCTTAGATGTATAGAGAGTTTAGTATTCTACCATCTCATTGTCATTGTTGCCTTGGATACAAGAACTGCTTTAAATCAATTTAATGATTAAGGATTTGATCTTGGAAGATTCTGTGCATTCTGGCTTCCATCCAGCAAAGCACTTATCCACCTGCGTACCTTTAGTCACTCAAATGGTTTCAATGAAGTCGGACAACTTACATCCTTAAAGTTAAGTTACATGCTTAAATCTTGCTGGATCACAGCCACCTCAACACCTTCCAAGAACAAACGCCAAGCAAGAATGGTCATTACAAAAGTGAGTAGCATAAGCGTGGTACATGTTGTTGCTAAGTTTCTGTATCAGAAAAAAAGGGGCACAAAGCGTTTGTTTCTTAATTTACTGCAGATCTTTATCTGATTAAGAACTTTAATACGCTATTGTTTATTCAATGCATAAAACTGAAGTTATTTCAGGGTCCAACAGCATACAACATGTGAATAATCTAAACTAAGCATGTACCCAGTTACCTCATGACCCACAAAAAAGCGTAAGGCATGAGCAGGAACAGACACTGGATGGGTTCTGTGGAGTGAACCTGTGGTCTTCAGCTTCATGGTGTGTTAAGGACTGCTGAATTTACTGACAAAGTTTATAAATTAAAAGATCTGACTTAAACTGACTGCAGATTTTCATGTGAAGCAGGACCTCTCTCCCACCCCCTGGTCTTCAGACTGTTGGACCCCATCCCTTACGGTGGAAGCTGAACACAATGCACACAAATGAGCCATGGTTATCAACACAGACATCCCCACCGTCGGGTTTATATATGGGGCTTTTTTGCTAAACAGAATTGAAGTGTAACCTTGGTTACAAGGGAAGGTAAAAAAAAAATAATTCAGTAGAAGAGGGCTATTACAAGAAGCTCTTACACCCCTCTGGAGAAGAGCAAGCAGGTTGGGTTCTCCAGTGCTCACACCACCCCTTTCCTTGAACACAGGGCTCACATTCCCTTCCCAGCAAAAGGGCCTCACTCTGCACTGGGCCCTCCATACGCATGCAAGGTGCTGAGTAACCAGCTGGAGCAGCCTGGGGCAGTGCCGAGACCGAAACTCAGGGATGCCAGCTGCTGAGTTTTCCAGCACAAACGCTGTCTGTCCATCCTTTGCAAGCAACAGACCTGGCTTCCCACCTAGGGTGGGGAGTTAGGATATGAAGGTGAAAAGCCCCACATTGTCTCCCCAGATGAGCAGGACAGGCTAAAAGCAGAGCCAGTGGAAGAAGGAAGAGGGTTTAGTCGCATTTGTCACGCCAGCATGACAAATCCCTGTACCACACTGCGTGCTCATGGCCAAATGAAGAATATCCACTGCCCAGCCTCCAGCCTCTCCTCCTCCCCGCTCCCTCAAAGCGCCACTGAACTAGCCAGACAAGCTTTCTGGGTTCAATGCTTCTCTGCTTTGAACCATGTAATTGACTTTCCAAAAGTGTTACTGTTCTTTTTGAGAGCATTTCAAATGAATAGGCACAAGTTAAAGGGCTCTGCAACTCAGAGCAGGAACTCAAGTCTGGGTAGTACAGGCTGGAGGGTCTACTCTGACATATAGCCCTCACCTGTACAACAGGGATAACACCTTCCTGGTGGGGAAGAATGCTGCAAGTATTTGGAATACAATCCAAGATCCCAGCAGGTAAGATATGTAAGTTTTTAAAAAGGTATTTACTGACAAAGCAATAACCATATTCCCTTTCCCTTTTCATGTCCACCAAATCAGGTGTCGAAACAGTTCTCTTACTCTGTCCTCATGTTTCCTATACTGTAACTCCAACGTTCTCTGCAGAGATATACAGGAGAACACAAGAACACATAAAGATATGAAGTAGCCTGTCTAACTTCTCCCCTCCCTCACCATCTTCCTTCCAAACTAAATAAAGCCAGGAGAATAACATCTATAGACCAATTAAACTCGATAGGTTGAAGCTGCTCATGAGGGAGTAGTCACAGGCAAAGAAAACAAATCCTTCCTAACACTCACGAGGACCATTAGCAAAAGGTCACTTCCAAGTGTTACCATTCTCTCTTCAGCTGTCTAATTGCAACGCACCAAAATACCGCTGCCCACTATAAGAAAGATTTAGACAGATTTACTGGATTATTTAGACATTATTTACCAGAATTACTAATTAATTTGCAGATGGGAGGGGATGAGGATGTTCAAAGTTGGTGTCTGAAGCCAGACGAGGAACCACCAGACCCTGCTCAGTGCTATGGAGGACATGGGCTGGACACAGCTCTGCTGACCCCCCCCAGCTCCTTCCCAGGACTGACTGGGGGGAACTGAGAAAGCCTAAACAATGTGTGTGAGGTGTCTAAACACCTTTTAACTGCCCAGCCTCTCTCATCCACATTGCGCAAGTTCAGCTATTCCCTCTTCTCAGAAAAAGGCCTTAACTTGCCTCTTCTGATTTTCCCCGACACATTTTCCTCTCCCCAGTGAGGTGCCAGGGCAGACATCCTTCCTCTCACAGCTGCCAGCGGCTGGGACGGGAGCCGCTGGTGTCACCGAGTGGGGACAGCCCCAGCCCACGGTGCCTGTGCAGGCACTGCCCCCAGCACCCGCTTCATCCCCACCGATCAGCCAAACCATTGCTTGCCCCGCTGGTATTTAGCAGGCACAGATCTCCCCAGAGCATCAGGAGTCTACCAACAGGCTCCACGTCAATAAATATTTCAAAAAAATACATAGCAAGGGAAGGAGGCGGAGGAGGAGGAGATTAGACATTGGCAAGGCGGCATGGAGAAACTTTACAGTTTCGATCCCACCCTGTTCTTAGCTTCCCGCAACATTAGTTTATTGCTTCTCAGTTTATTGCTGAGGAATCTTATTTAACCTTTTAATTACTTCTTCATTTTTCACAATGTCAAGAGAGAGAATAGGGATAGCTGCTAGCAAGGAGTACTATTCAGAGCCCCAGCTGTCCTGCAAACACTTACCAGACTTTCTTCACTAATAACTAATACATTCAGGTAATAGAAAACTACCACATTTTTGCTACCAATACGAATATTTAATACAGTAGGAAGTCTTGCCTATTTATGAACACCAATAGGAAGCCAAACAGTAGAACAGCTGGTGTTGGGGGAAAAGTCATGATTTCATTATCTCGGTTTATGAATTCGATTATCAGTATTTTCAAAATATGAACTTTGAATGAATTACAGTGAATGAATGGGGGTGGGGGGAACAGAAACAGCAAAACAGTAGTTTAAATCATTCATATGATAGCTTCCTCTTGAAGTCACGTGCATCTGAGTCACGTGTGACAAGTTGATCAGAAACCTCTAGCAGTTATTACCCAGCCTGCAAGCTGCTTCTAAACAAAAGCTGTGCTGTGAGGATTCACGCACTGGGACAAAGAAGGAATTAAATAATTGACTTGGATTTTACCTTAAATGACTAAAGACCACTGCACCCACAAGACCCAACACACCATCAAACATCAGCATTCTGGAAAAGATGTTCCGATTGCTGGAACTGGATAAGAGAGCACCTCAAGAAACAGTGTCAGTAGAATAAAGAGTCATATATTTAAGCAGAAGACATTTTTAAAGGGACAATTGTTTTCTGTTTAATGCAAGTCCGTGTCTGTCATTCTTGTGCATTTCAGACCAAGCTTATGTGAGGTTATATTCTTCCCAGTTAACCTTTTCTTAAAGCAAAGCTGAAGTGGGTACCACCAGGAGGCACAGCCTCTACCCATCCAAGCCAGCATGTGGAGATGACATGCATGCACCGTTCAGCCCTTTTTTCCTCTGCCGTGGCCTCCCTTGGTAACTAAGCATCTCCTACTGCCAATGAAATCAAAGCACCAGAGGGCTACGCAGTTTAAGCTTCCGAGCAGTGCATTTAAACAAAGAAGTTTCCCCTGACACAACCACTAATCCCTCTGCATGACTGTACTACTGTGAGACCAGGGCTGATGCCCTTCTTGGTAGTACAGTGTAAATCCAAGCTAACTGCATGAAAATCATAATTAATTTCCCCACCGTTTAAATGGGTGTAAAAGAATCCTTCGCCTCTGTCCCACCTGCTCAGAAAGTGAAACAGTGTTGGAAGGCAGCATAGCACAACTGCAGATAAGCAAATCCATTAGAAAAAATCCTCTTTAAGCATAGCTGGTGTAAATACTTCTCTGTTGATATGTGATGATGATCAGATGCCTCAGGCCTTGTAAGAATCAGTGAAGAATGAAGTGTGTTGGTTTGGTTTTTTTTAAGAAAAGGAGATGCTTAACATGATACAAGTAGCAGCAACCTGCCATACATGACTGGATGCTGCGATGCCACGTAAGCAAAGCATCCACAACTCCACACTCGCTGCCTCTGTGAATGAATCACATAATTGTGCAGCTCGCGTTAAATGCCATATTGCCAAGGAGACGTGAGACCTCTTAGTTATTTCAATCTCTTGTCACATTTATAATGACCGACAGGACCAGCTTGCCTGACACAAGAGGCAGTCCCCAGGGAGGGAGGAGTAACAACCAAAAGTGTGTCAAACGCCCCTGTTACAAAGAGACCTGAATATCCCATTAGCACGGCATGACAGAAAGAGCACGGTGCTGCCCATGATGCTTCAGGGAGGAAAGGGTAGCAGATGGTTCATTAATGCAAACGGTCCCCAGGGAGAATGATCTATTTGGTTATTACGTATCAGATCTTCCCCTGTAACCACCCGGAGTTTTAAGAACAGTATTATATGCTTTACTTATGCAGAGTGAGCAAAGGTATTCTACATGGGAGTAACTTCACCTCCTACTCTACTGTGGTGCTCTGTAATGTGATTACCATAGCTTGAAATGACTGAAGCATCCAATTCCTTCTAATGCAAGCAAAGGCTATTCCAAGTGCTATTCTAATTCCTGTTGAGAACCTCTTCCTTTCCTCCTCCTCCACAAAACCTGAGTAAAACAATCCCTTTTGGCATGCAAGTACTCACATTTCAGTCTAGGAATTAAGGACTTTGGAAAGGGGGGGGGGGGGGGGGGGGGGGGGGGGGGGGGGGGGGGGGGGGGGGGGGGGGGGGGGGGGGGGGGGGGGGGGGGGAAGAAGAAGAGGGCAGTCTCAACTTCAGTGTTTACTGTTTCCCTACTTGTCAAGCATAACCATGACCTGGAACCACCATGATTCAGCTGGCTGATCTGGAAAACGAGGGGGTAAAGACAAATACTCATTCTTCAAGACAATACAGCTACTCTGAGTGCTGTGACCTGGCCTTTCCTCACAGTGCCTTTTGCACAGCAAAAACCCACCCATGGCTTTGTATCGGTGTAGGTCCACTACTGCTCCAGAACTCTAGGACACCATAGCACTTGCACAGAGCAGCAGGTAAGAGAGTGAAGCCAAGATGCTGCTGTTACCGCTTCCAGACAAGGTGACACTACAACAGCTCTGTTACAGTCACAGCTATTTAGGACACAACCTCATTTGTCGTAGCATTGTCTGCAACCAACAGCAGAAATAGCAGACTTGTGCTTGTTCTCCCAGATTCCAGAAACGAGTCAAGGCAGAAGACTGTGAGCTTGTTATTGTTCAGTAATGGCAGGAGGCAGGGACATGCCTGTGGAAGAGAATAGCGAATTAACTGAGGTTGGAGGGGACTTCTGGAGGTCATTTGGTGAAGCAGTTTCAATATTTCTATTCACCTTAATCAAAGCTGGATCAACCTTGATGTTAGATCCAACTTCATATTTAGACAGAGCTGGTCATGGACTCGCCCAGATGAATTTTGAATACCTGCAGGGATGGAGGTACCACAGCTTCTGTAGGCCCTAGTTCTTCTCTGATCTCCTCCAAAGTCAGTTTCTTACAACCTGATTGAGGTTTCCCATGGGGCAGGTTCTGTCCATTGCTTCTCACCTCATTGCTGTGCAGCTCTAAGGGGCCCTGTCTTCTCTGTAACCTCTCATTACATAGTTGAAATCAGCTGCCAGAACCCACTCAAGCTTTCTGCTCTTCAGACCCAGCAACCCCAACTCTCAGAGCCTCCTTTTACATCTTGTGTCCTCCTGCCCCGACCACCGCAGTGGCTGGACACGCTCCAGTTTGTCAATGGTTTTCTGACACTGAGGAGCCCAAAGCTGGACACGTTGCTACAAATACAGCCTCACAAGTGCTGGAGAGAGGTGTATAAACACTTCCTTCAAGCCTACCAGCTACATACTTCATAACAGAGCCCAATACGTGGTTAGCGTTGTTGCGTGAAGAGCAAGACAGGAAAACGGCAGACTGCGGCCCAGCTTGAGGGGTTCTCAGCCCAGGCTTGAGAAAATCCTGTGATCGCACCAATACAGTAATTTCAATAACGTTTACACTTGAGACATGTCAACAAAACCGACAGCATCTTCCATTCCAAAACTGTAGCCTCCCGCCTGCTCCCAAAAGCACAGCTGTAGCTGTCTTGCCATGGCCAAGTGACTAGCTAGCAGGCAGCGTTAAAAGAAAGTATTAAGGAGGAGGGAACTGTTTATGTTTTTCAAAATAGGTAACACACGTGGGAAAGAAAAACCTCCTTCCATCTGTGCCCCAGTTGTCTCACTATATGGACCATCTTGAGTTTCTGGCCATCTCTGGCTCTGCCCGCCTGCAGGCTGTGGGTGGGTGAGGTGTTAAAAGCGTGGGGTGGGCCTGTCATCTCACAGCTCTGCCGTGTCGCTACAACATTCTTCAAAGTCCAGATTTACTCCGATTTTACTTGTACTCTTGCGGAAAAGTTAGTCATAGGTTATTCTTTTACACAGCAGTGGAAGAAAACACTTACTCATGGTACCTTTACTTCTGAGAAATCTGTATATTTGTAGAGCTGTTTTTTGGTGCAAAACACTTGGATAAACACTTTTTTTAACCTGTATGTAAAATGTTCACATTCTATACTCATCTTCTCTCCCGTTTTCCCTTCCACATTCCCTTTTTTCTCCCTAGTACCTCTAAAACCAAACAGCTACAGCATGACAAAAGTTAGCCAAAAAATGCCTTGGCTACTGTGGTCAAAACACATTAATAGAGCGATCAGTACTGTAATATTATTCCAATTTTTTTCTGCTGCATTATCATCTATCACATTTATAGAAACCATTAAAAACACTGTTTCTTGCGATTAAAACAGGTTAGGAGATGTGGGCTCCCTTTTGATATTCAAAAGTGTAACTTTCATACAAAAACTTGCTTAGTTTGTTCCCGCACCTTGCAATGCAAGAAAAAAAAAAAAGAAAAAAAAAAGCATTAAGAACAGAAATGTAGATTTTACAAGAGCCCTTCATTTTATGTGGGCACAAGAGACACCAGCTTAAAGGAACAAAATTCATGGTTTGTTATTTCATCAGTGACAAAGACGCGCTCACAAAGCACCAACTGGGTTACACAGACGCGCAGGGGCGTGCGCCTTCCTCATTCCAGTATTCAGCATCCCAGTATTCAGAGGCTTTTGATCACTGTCATCATGCGTCCTGTGTTCAAGAGCACAACTGAAGGCAACGAGACCCACCTCCTGGTAATGCCGGCACACGGCACCTACCAAAGGCTGACAGAAACTTGTGCAACACCGAATGAGTTTTTCACCCCAACCAAAGCCAAACTGCGTGGGAGAACCTACTCCCAGTACTCTCCAATGCCAACCCCAGATTTTTCTAGCATGACTGCCCCACAGAATGCGATGAAACAATTCCTGAGAATAGGTTACTTCAGTGCAGGCTTTCCCTCTTCCACTGATGCTTCTCCTACCAGTCCCTGCGAGATGCAGCATCAGAGCCTACAGAGCGGGAAGGAGGAAGGCACCCCGCTGCAGCACGCATGCTGCTATTACGTCCCTGTAACAGGACAAAGCAGACTGAGCCAGCGGTGGCTTTTAACATGCACAGTGCACACAGGGGGCCACCAGCAAAGGAGCTGCAATTTCACACTTGAAGCATAACAGTGATTGCTGGCGAGTCACAGGAACTTTCTCCCCTTGGAACAATTACTGGCTGCATGCCGTAAAGAGATTAGCTCCTACTCATTGCTTAGAAGTTCCTCAAAGTCTACTAACAGTCTCCTGTATTAAGGAGTTCTGGAGGTATCAAAGGAAGGTTATTCAAGTAAACCAACAAAAATACCACCACAGCAAAACAGACAAGCCTACAGGAGATTTCTTCCTAGGTTCTTCGTTATGGTGCATCTGATGATCTCAGTCAATGGCACAAACATTCGGAGAAGTTTCTAAGGGTCCCAAGACACCACACTTCAGATAGTACTTGGTAGCCATATGCGCCGCACACTTTAATTATGGAATTATCTTGCATTTATCACAGCAGAGAAGTTTGCAAACATCCATATTAACACCAGGTCAGATTATTTTTGCCCCGATATCAAGATGTGGATGGGGGAATCCCAGTTATCCCACAACATTTTTGTTCATTTCTCCAGGCCCTAGGGTTATGTTCATCATGGATATTTACTCACTTTTGTAACCACAGAAGACCCCATCATCCATACACTTATGTAGCAGTTGCGGTGCACTGTAGCAATAAGTTTCGTACCACAGCTATTCATCATGACAAAATAAACTTTTTATAGCTGTCAAGGTAGGTTAAAACACTTCATAATGCAAAAACACTGCACAGTGTTTAGTTCCAAATCCTCTCCAGGTGGCCTCTAAAGCCTATGGCAGAAGCCTATTTCTCCCAACGCACCAAGCTCCGTAGCACTGTAAAGTGTAAAGCAACAACTGGAAGTCTCAAACCCAGGCACATGCACACTGCTCCGATAGATCTGTTAGCTTTTGAATATGCCTGCAGCTGCCTGAAGAGACATGAGCAGGACATTGTCTGAAGAATATTTCCAGCCATTAATGCTTAAATTAAGAATCAATACACAATAGTGCTCCCTGCAGTCCACAATCCCACTGACAGTTTTAGGGACCATGTTCCATGTTCTGCAAATGCTACCAGTTTGCACTGCAGGTGGTACAAGAGGATCCCTTCAGCCTGGGTAAGGAAGAGGTGTACCAGCATCACTCATCTCTAAGCTTTGCCACCCTGCCTTGTAGGCTGCCTGTGAGAAACTCCCAGCTCACAGTCAGCTACCTCCCGATTCCTGCTTCTTCCAAGGGGAATGAGGATGCTCCTTTCCCACCACCACCTGCCAAAATACATACTGTTGATTCAAGGCAGTCACAACAGCATCACATTTAAGGATTAGATCTGCTGTCAACCAAACATGACTCCAGCCACAGGAATTGAAAGTCATTTACAGTTTTTCTAATTTGACTACCCAAGACAACTTCCAGGTTTCCACAAACACAGTTCTTGAACACACCTAGCACCTCCTGCTATATAACTGCTTGCATTAATTTTTCTATAAGCAATCCCTTATTACAGCAAGGAGATTTCATTCAAAATTACTACCTAGTACAATTTTCAAGATATTTCTCAGAGAGCAGACCACTATTTATCTATGTGGATTTTGTGCTGAAGATTAAAAGATCATCCTCTTCTACAGGAGACAAACACTGAGCTTGTTACTGTTTTGAAGATGGCTTTGAGCCACTGGATATTTGCCAGAGTGTAAAATCTGTTATTTCAAAAACAAACAAAAAAAATCACGTCTCTAAATGACTGGCTTTTCTCCAGATATGCACCTATTTTCCTGTATGCATATGGAACAAAGACCACACGTAAGAAAGCAAGCAAATGAGAAACTATGTTAGCTCCTGTGATGCTCTCAGTAACTCAGCCTACTGAGCCATGCCAGGAAGGATCTGAAAAAATTCAGCTACCGGTGCTGGTTTTGTGAGCCACAAAGGCAGAGGTTTCAGTAAGTGAGGAGAAATCCAGAGTTATTTGGATGAGGGTGCAAGAAACGCGATTTTGTAGGTTATGTACACATCAGCGGGTTCTTAAAATAACCTGAGGGAAGAGATGTATGCATTTTCTAACTAAATAAGTTTGTTTGAAAAACATCTAAAGGTTGAAATACTCAGGGGTATAGAATAAGTGCAATGAAGGATAAAGCTACAGGGTCCCTGCAGCCAAGAGAAACAGCACCTCTGTGATCACGTTAACGCAACAGAAGTAACAATGACAGGGCAAAATGTGGTGACACTGCTCCAGTGCACGTTGGTGGCATTTAGCAGGGAGCTTTGAGAGCTGCTCCATTGACAACAGCACGCATCAGGACTTGATCTCCCACATTTACAGCTGCAGCATCACCCACGCGATGACTGATCCATAGCCACCATCGACTGCAGCACAAAAACCTCCTGCAGGGAGTGGAAAGTCTCTGCGAAAAGGCCAGGTCCTCAGAGCCGGGAATATCGGTGCCGAGGACGGAAGAAGCGTTCCTGCCCCCGCTGAAGCTGCGCTGAAGTCTTTGGATTCTCACTGGTTTTGAGGTGTGGGAACCGGCAGGGACCAAAGCCCGGTGCCGCGGGAGCAGCCGTGTCTGGAGCCGCTGAGCACCCGCGGTGTGATGCTGCTGCTCCGCCTGCTGAGCTGTGGCAGGGGAGGCTGCTCATCCAAAAGGGACAGGGTGCTCCCTTTGACATCTCTGAAGTGCTCAGCGAGGTGAACAGGGACTTATCTGACACAAGATGTTCTGCTTGTGTCAAACAATGAGCCCCATAACTCAGTTCACCTGAGGATGCTCAAGGCTGAAAATTAATCCTTCACCCTAAGAATTGTCACTTCCTGGAATAACAGATAATAATATTACATATATTCAAAACACAAAAGTCCCCAGCTGGTAGCTCTGGATAGGTGATCTTTGCAGGATGAGCTCTTGCCTTGGAAGTAAAACAGCTGTAGAGAATGTTTGAACAGAGAGTATTTGTTCTGCTACACCTAGAGTCATCAGGCTGATAAGTAACACAACAATATCAAAGTCTTTAAGTGTTGCATATGCTAAGCTGAGTGTGTATATAAAGCTGCATATCTACAAAGCTGCATGTGATTTTATCGTGGTATATTAATTCATGTAACTAAAATATTCAAAATAATAAAATAATTAAAAACAAGGATCATAACTGCTATTTCTGTGCAGACTTCTCCTAGATGGAAAGTAATACACAATGAAATCACTCTAGAGCGATGCCACAGAAGCACTGAAGCTACTGAGATGCACTGCAGGTTCTAACAGAGAAGAGGAAGAATATCACAAAAAGCCTCAAATGTCACAAAATTTCATTAGAATGGAAAACAATATACATTTTCAGTCTAAATTGCTAAGATATTTATTTGCCATGAACTGTTTGTACAGAATAATTCTGAAACAGGCTGCCGTGCTTAGGTCCACCAGTGATCAAGCCTGTTGTTTCCAACTGGAGTGGCTCTTAGAAATTAAAACATTTCCAGAAAAGCAGACAGTCTAACAAGCAGCTAGGAACCTGCTGTAATGAATGCTGAACCTAAGCATTAACTCATTTAACAGAGGAAAGGAATACCCTGGCTACTATTGATTACTAGGCTGTAGTGGTATAAAAATTTAATTTCCTTTTTTGTTTATTTGGGATTTTCTGTCTTTATTTTTTGTTTGCTTTTTTTTATTATTATTCTTATTCTTCATACTGAGAACTTGTTTACTCCAGGAAATAACAGATATAATTATACTCTTATAATTATGTAAAACAATTCTCAGTAATGCATAAGCTTACTCCACACTGATAGTGTTTTTTTCCATTTTAGCTTATTTTGCTTCAAAGGCAATTCACTGCAGAAAATCCAGCCACTGCTTTAAAATTATTAATCCTTCCAAAGGTAAGGTCTCTTTTGTTTGTTTTTGTAACTCAGGGATGTTTTTACAAATTAAACTACTATGTAACAATTTTGAATGCCTGTTCTGTGCTGATGCAGGGCACACGTCAGTACAGCATGAACAGTCACCTATGTCTGTTAGACAAATTCAGGTGTGCCTGCCCAGTTCCTGTGCGATTGCTGGTTCAGTTCAATATTGAATTCAAGAACGAAGCCAAATCAAATGGTTTGACCCTCATCATGAGTTTACCCAATGTAGTTTTCTACCAACAGGCATTTCACATGCATGCAGCTGGAAAAAAAAAAAAAAAAAAAAAACCAACCAAAATCCATCTAGTAGCGAGCAAAGGGAGGTAAACCAGCCTGATTTTCCAGACCCATAGCTACTGATTTTCCAAAGCTACGAGGGCACCACAAGGACTGGGTCGCTCTGCCCTGTGGGCATCCTGCTCTTACGCTCTCCGCTTTGCCGCGGCCAGCACTGGGGAGCGGCCACGGGGCAGCATGGGCCACCTCCTTCCCAGAGCAACGGGGGGCACGGGGCCACCGAGAGGGACAAGGCGCCAGTGACCCGGGTTGGCTCCAGCACGGCACATGTGGCAGGCACAGACCCTTCCTAGCAAGGGATGGATGCCCACACCTGGTCCCTTCACTCTAGGGGTGGAAGTCGGCTTGTGGGCATCTGCAGAACTAGTTCTGTCAGTGCTAATGGAAAAATATATAATGAGTATTCTGTTAATCAAGCCTTCTCAATCTTTAGAAGCATGCAACTGGAAAAGCACTACCATGGAACAAGCCAAGAGTCTAAATTAGCTACAGAAGGCCCCTGCCCAAACCCACATGTGCTGCTGGTAGATTCGCTTTCAGTCTTTTGCTTTTTGGGGTTTTTTTTTTTGGTGTTGGGTTTTAAAAAAAAAAAAAAACAACACAAAAAAAACCACAACACTTTCTTTTTCCCTTACACATTTGAAGCACCATAGGCACTTTGGAGTTGTCACCTTATTTCTTTCACCACCGCCACAGTTCAGTTGCAACATTTTCTTCCAGTTCAAGCAGCGATCACGCCTGCACAGACTGGCCAAGAGCACAGACACATCAAACCACCATCAGCCTTTGCAGCACCCTCCACCATAAGCCACCAACAGGAACAGAAACACCAACTGTAGTGTCACTGCAGTCACACATGACAATTTGTCTGTGTTTATAACATAACAAACTGAACTACATCAGTAAAGAGAATATTCTCATGTTTAAAGAGATTAGAGGTCTTTTCCAAACAAAAAAAAATAATGTATGTTTAGCATTTCCTCTTCCTGAGAGCTTTCAGCAGGAAAATTAACATTTACCAGATTTAATTATTTCTACACATAATAGGGGATGGTAGAAATAAGAATTCTAAGGCAATGATTTGCAGGAAAAGAAGAAATATCCCTAGGCATTTTCTATGTATTTTTAATATAAGAAACAGAGAGTAGATGCTGCAAAGTGTAAGGCCATTGCTAAGTGGGCTTGTTAAGAAAAAAGCTTCACATCTGTACAATTGCTCCATAACTGTCCTCAGAGGGGTTTTGTCCCCTTCTCAGAAAGGCAAGCTTCCAGTCACTCGCAAAGTACTGACCAGAGTGAACCACGGTAATTCCCAAATTACATCTAGTAAGGAAGCAGCAAGTAATTTCCACAAACAACCAAGAAAACCATCTTCCCTTTTGCTCATCACAGCCAGCCATCTTGTAATGGAAGAGTGCCTTCTCTGGGTCAGGAGAGCAAGGCTGTGCTTTCGTTTATTTTCTAACATGAACAAAACCTGCTTAGAGATGTAGAGCTAAAAAAAATAAATGAATTTGTTTCTATAATGCTGTCCAAGTAGCACTTCCTCCGTCTCTACCTCCAACATCACCAACACCAGACACCCCGTCATTCAAGCACGTTGCAGAGACAAACGCCTGCAGATGAGTAACACCTCAGCTCCTCAAGGCAATGGATCCGTTGCAGCAGCCTCGCCACCCAGACCACTCCCAGCACGTGCCTCCTAACAGCTCTTGAAATGCACCAGCGGAATTCCTGCTTCTCATTTCTGACACAGCCATCCACAGAATCCCACCTCTGACCCCACTCATACACACGCCGTAAACTCTCGCACGATTTGGGCCCAAAGAAGTGACTGCAGAAGCCTGGACTTAAGCACCACAAGAGGAGGCTGAGTAGGGCATAAACACAGAGCACCTTTTCCACTTTCCGTGTCAAATTTACAACCAATCCACAAGGACAGACCGCTAATTTATTCAGCCCTTCCTTCCCCATCCACCCAAGTCACAACAGCCATCTCCTCCCAGGCTCAGGTGCTGGAGGTCTCCACTCCTGCGTTCCTATAATAAAAGTCCAACTCAGCTCAGGTAAATTAGTTCTTTGCTTCAAATAAATGAAACTGTAAACAATCACATCAGCTTAGAATCTCCCCAAGTCAAACACACAGTCGTAAGACAAAACAGGAGCATACCTAAATGAGCATTTTAAAGAAATGCATAGTAATTCATTGATAGAGAATGAACAGAAGTTTGTTTCCAAGATTACAACACTGCTGCGTAAGGATAACAGCACTGGGTACTGCTAATTAGATGTTTCACACCCCACTTCACAGCAGTGAAATGAAGCCAGTCGGGAGTGCCAGCTTTCCCGTCAGTAGACACAGGCGGTATGACCCTCACTGTGGATGTAGTCACGTCGGTAAGAGAGTCTGGGATGCTCAGAGCCTGTGTCCACTCGTTACTGGATTAAGGTGCCTTTATTCCAATATGACTACTAGAGAATAAGAACATGGCTTCAGAAAAAAAAAACAAAAAAACACCAACAACCAATTAATGCAAGTGGCACAGTATTTGTTTCACCTAGGAGCACTGCAGCTGCGATGCTTCCTTGTTGCTGACTCTACACCAGGTATAAGAGGCTCCAGCAGAGTTTTCCAGCCCCAGACTGGACCAGAAGAGACCCACCAGCCTACAGCTGGAGGGGAACAGACATTCACGCCCACAGGTCTCTGTCAAGGCAGCAACTGCCCGACCAAAGCCAGGCTGCCTGAGGAGCCTGCATGCAAAAACGCATTTCAGTCTAGTTCCTTGGCTGCCCTTGTGTGGCCTGCAAGTGGCCGCTGTGTCCTGCCCAGCCCCTGCCCGAGGTCACTCCTGTTGGGAGCAGGATGTTCCATAGATCAGACAAGGCTTGCCGGGAGGCCAGTGACAAGCGCAGTTTAACCAGGGGTGAGAAAAATCCCACAGCCAGGCACAGACCCCTGAGGGGGGTTAATTAAAACGGAGGCGTCAGCAGCATTGGGTCAGCCTCTTCTGTAAGTAGACCAGGTGGAATCCACAGGGATCTCTGGGCTGTGGTTGGGAGCATCAGTACAATCCTCAGAAACATCCTTATTCACCTGGTTTTAAATCTGTGTGACTTCAATATAATTGAAAGTCAAATATTTTGAGCCACAATCAATCAGCACTCCAGAAACACACACAAATGACTTTCAAAAGTATTGATTTTTTTTCCCATATCCTCCTAAGAGTATCAGGGTAGTATCAATGAGCAGCAAGACATCTGTTCTCAAGCAATAACCAATCTCATGGGCATTTCTCTTCAGTCCTATCTGTAGTATTACGTACTCGGGTTCTATGCCCAGGATGTAGCCTGTCATATTCAAGTGTAATGTTTTTGGTTTCTTCTGTGAGAAGAGTTTACTTTTTATACATTTCCATAACAACAGAATGGACATGCCTGTGCACCATGCAGAAAAAAAATAATCATTCTAGTACCAAGGAGTAGTAGATAGGCAGAGTCAAATTTGTTAAATACTCTAAAAGAAAATTCTATTTCCCCTTAGAAGTATTACACCCTTATGTGGAATAACTGCGTACACGTGTATTTTGCTTAGTACCTTTTGAGAAGGGTGTTACTTTCTGAAGTGCCCAAGAGATTTAACAACATGCACACATGCAATTTTAGTAAGTAACTCCACTGATTAGTTTAACCACTCTTCTGTTTCATCCTCTTAAATGCTTTACAAAATCTCCCCATAGGACTGATCTCTTCTGACTTCAGGCATGTAAAAGCTGACATGTAGTTTTAACCTCTTTAGGAAGTGACAGACACTCCTCAAAAGCAATTTATCCCACTTGTTCACATACTAATTTCAGAGCATCCTATGGCTGAGCAAAAATTCACTTTTCTAAACTTGTTTATGTACACAGCAAATGTGAAGTTTCACTGCACACATTTATTTTCCTCATGTCAGGAAGGCCAGAAGTAATTTAACCACCATTCAAATAAAGATCGCTTATATGATATATATGACAAACATAAAAACAGGTTGTTTACGTAAGGTACAGCTCTTCTCCATTGTATCCAGCACATCACGCCTGCTGCTGTTTTCAGTCTTTCCTATAGGATGCTGGGGAGGGGAGCCAGATGTGTTAACTTTCCCTGTAGTCACAACTGCTTTTACACTTGCCGGGGTCCCCTTGCACCAGCACACCTCCTTCAGATCATCGGGCACACCAGTGTTACACACACAGCTGCGCCTGGACCATCAACACTCTCCAACAGCACCACATGCCACTCGTGCTGTTTAGCTCCTGTGCCAGAGTTTGGCATGAAAACTAGTAGCAAACAAATATAACCAACGTAAACCTGCTTGACTTTAAAAAGCTTTTGGTTTAAGAAAACTCCACCTCACACCAGGGAGTGACCTACGCCCAAGGCTCTGGTATGCCCCGTCCCCTTAAGCCACTTACCCAATCTTCAGCTGGTGTATATTGAATTTAATTCCACCTGCTGATTCCGGCACAGCCCCTCCAACTGATCTGGGCACACAAAAAGAGTTCAAACTGGTTTGAAATCAGCATTATTAGCCTTGACTTCAAAGGCAAGAAGCATTCTGTCACTCAGCATTGATATCAGTGATAGAGCAGAGAGAGAATATAGCAAAACTTAATGAGGAGGGGGGAAATCCTTAAGAAAAAGAGGCACTTTCATTCGACTTAAAATGTTGTTATTCCTACACAGAGAGTAGCAGATATACACTGGCCAAAACTGGCTTTGCACCTTTTAGCACGTAAAACAGCCCTGAAGGCTGCCCTGCAGTCAGTTACAGCTGGTGGCTTGAACCACAGTGGTAAACGCTGGAAGCTCAGGCTGGGTAGATGGTTTCAGGCCTCTTCTCCCACCTCTGCCAAACTAGGACCACAACAGGTGGACCCACTTGGCAGGTCAACAGCCCTGCTGAGCCACTGCACCCACCACCTCCCTCCAGGGTGCCAGAAAGAGTCTCATGAGCCAACAGGTTACCCCAGCTGCAGGGCGGCACAAGGGAGAAGTCAAATGTGCAAAGCTCTGCTCAATGGCCAGGTCTGCAAGAGCAAGGAATGAATTTACCCATGAACTCTGGAATCATCTGTGATTTGGTAGGGAAGCAGCATCAGTAGCTCAGAAGTCCTGTTGTCCAACAATGAGAGGAGGGAAGTAGCTGATTAAAGAAAAATCTCTGGTGTTTTGTGTTCTCCAAGACATTATTTGTTTTTCCAGGTCATGACTGAGATGTGGCCTCTCCTCCCACACTCAATCACTCAAAAACCAAACCAAAACAAAAACATGTTTTTCTCATACAACAAGGGTCTTCTACAATTTATGTTTATTTTCACATGCCAGGATAAGACAGAAGGAATGACAGGCTCATTAACTGTCAGCTTTTCATGTGTTATTTCACAGTTAACATATACATCACGCTTCTGTTGCTGCTTGACATAAGTGCCCAGAGGTTTATTTTCCAGCCTACCTAATACCCTTTCTGATGTTTTAGGTTAGTGGTACACAGCACAGAATTTGGTATTTAAGATTTTAGGTCCTCACGAAACTGTGATAGTGACTGAAGTCTGCCAAGAAAGGCAGTCCAGATAACATTTTGAACAAGATTAATCTTAGAATCATTTTTATATAACAGTAGCAACAACAGAAAAGCATGCAAGTCTGGAGGGGGAAAAAAAAGTAGAGCCTTGAATAACGGATACTGCCAAGGTTTAGCAATGACCCTGAAGATTCAATACAGCAGAAGAAAATAACCAAAGCATGTAACACCTTGCCGCACCCTCACCTTTTGCCAGACACTATAGGAAGGAAAAGCAATCTCAGAAGGCCCTGCTAATGGTTCTCCAGCCCTTTACAGAGTCAATGCAATTTTAAAAAATCTAGAAAATAAGGGGTTCCTTGTAGAAATATTTATTCACAGGCATTCTTCTTTTTTCTGGTCTGCTGCTAACCTTAGTGTGAGTCTAAAAATGCTTTCTGGAGTATATAGATATAAGGATGTGTACCTGCTTACAAGATCCCCAGTAAAAATATCTGAGCTGTTCATGACTCCGCTCAAGTCATGACTTGATGCAGCTGATCAGGAGCCTTTGGTGCTCACCACGTCTGAGGATCATCCTCTGGTGTGGCTGTAAAAAAAGAATTCCTCTCCTCCCATGCAGAGCAAGAAATCACCACCACTTCTCAGGAAAAGCAATGCTGTGGGAGGTGGCAGGGCGAGCAGTGCTCCAACACTTGCCCAGCAGCCAGAGTGCACCTACTGGGGCAAGCATGCTGAACCAAGGCAGGTACGGACACTGTCTCTACAGCAAGCCACTCCTGATGTCAGGATGCTGTGGAGGAATTTGCAGGCATCCACATCTCCCAGTTTCTGCAAGCAGACCCTGGAGTCACCTGTGCTAAGTTTCCCAGATTTATTTGTAACTAAGCAGTCTAGAGCTTTCCATTTCTATTTAAAAAGAAAAAGGAGTTTCTGTTTCTCCAGTCTCCCAACAGGAAACAGTTTCTAGGTTTAAAAACGGCTCGAGTGCTTGTAGCGGTACTTGGGGTCACAAATGTTAACATGTGTCCCCAAACCCTCTGGCCAGCTGCCACAGCAGTGGGACATGGAGCCGCTCGGAGCACAGCTGGCTGACACCACGCTGCTCCCCACCCGGGAAAACCACAGCCCCACTGCAGAGCAAGCACAGGCTCCCCTCAGCACTTCCTATAGAGGGCTTCCAAAGCCACCTCGGTCCAGAAAGCAGGAATTTCCCTCCGCCACACTCCACTCCCTCGGATCCGCCCGGTGTCCACAGGCACACTTAGGGATGTGGGCACCACACACGGGGAGACCAGAACTGACTCCGGGCCCCAGCTGAGCATGATGGCCACAAGCAGGGGATAAACAAAAGGCCACACAGCCAGGGGGAAAGGACAAGGAAAGGGGGGAGAGGCTTCTTCAGGAGCTTCAGCAAGTAAAAGAAGTCTTGTTTTCTTGAAATTACACATTATTTCTACTGGCAAACACTTATTTACCTACAGAGTTCTAGGGAAGTGACATTAAGAAAACCCACTCTGTTGAGAGGTTTTCACCGTACAGAGAAAACGAGGGATTTGAGGGGGAAAAAAAACCCCAACAAATAAACAAAACAAAACCAACAACCAAAAGAAAAACCACCAAGAAAACCCCCAAAAACCCAAACACGCAAAAACCAACTTCCACTTTCTTTGTTTCTCTTTTCTATGACAGCCCTGCAGCAGAGGCCAGCAGCGCACCACGTGCTGTACTCATCCAGCAGTGCTAACCTGTCCTTGTCCGGCAACCTCCGAACATATCCCAGCTGCTAATGGTCCTGGGGGCGACAACAGGAGCCATGCAATTCAGCATCATTTGCTGCTTGGGTGTTCTTTTGAAGAGAGCGACTGTTTTCTTTGAGTCATTGACACTAAACAGTTGGTACATTTTATTTTCAAACATGGCTCAGTGAAACAAAAGAAACTGCCGATGTAGAAAAAAAAACAACAGTCAGATGCACATTTCTTCCACATTGCTACTGATTGTTTCCAAATGTCATGTCTAAACATCCCTGATTTTTTTGTTGGGAGGTGTAGAGGGACAGCCAAAAAAGTTACTCCGACCTTTTAGATACTGCCTCCACAGTTGGAGTGCAAGAAAATTTAACCCATGTAGATCTTACTTGCATACACAAATAAGGTGAACGCTGCTTCAGTCAGTATTCGTCCTTCTCCAGATCACCACAAGACGGGGATCTGTTTGTTCGCAGCCCGGCGCTCCTTGCACTGAGCGGGCAGACGTGCCAGCTTGAGCACTTCAGACCCTTGCCCAACGCAGAGCCCGCACAGCGAGGTGGGCAGGCAGGGGCACCACAGCGCAGCACAGCCCCGCTGGCACTCCTGCCAGGATCAGTGAGTACCAAGACTTTAAAAATCCACAAACAGCTGTGTACTTCAAGCCTTTAAAGGCTGTACCTCACTGCTGCTGTTGTTTCTGTGGTAGCAGGGTAAAAGAGTATTAATAATATAATTCACTGGCTAAAAAACAGCCGTACTCCAGCTGATGTGCTGGCCACGTCCCCATCAGATAGAAAGTGTGGGGTGCCAAAAGCCCATTCAAATTTGGGCAATTGCCTGCAAATATTCTACTTTCAGATGACAACAGATCGTTACCAACGATCCAGTTGCAGGGCTACACCTGGTGGTGAAGAATTTCCTATTTCTCATTAGAAAAAGAATAATCAACCCCATTGGGTTTATAACATTCCATCGGGTCTGGCTGGGACAGAATTAATTTTCTCCGTAGCAGTTTGGGTGGTGCTGTGGTTTAGATTAGTGGCCAGAACGATGCTGGTAACACGCTGGTGTTTCAGCTGGGGCTGAGCAGTGTCTGCGTCAGGGCATTCTCTGTTTCTCACTGCGTCCCCCCAGGGAATACATAGGGGTTGTGCAAGAGGGTGGGGGTGGGGGTGGGGTGTGTCACAGCCAGGCAGATGACCTCAACTCACCAAAGAGATATTCTGTGCCATTTAACATCATGCTCAGCAATAAAGAGAGAGAGGAAGGGATTTCAGAGGCATTAGCCATCTTTTGCTCAGGAACTGGCTGGGCATTGGCCTTCTCACGGGAGGTGGCGTGTCGTTACCTTTGCATTGCTTTAGCTGGCTTTCTCTCTTTTTCCACTTGTCCTTTGCTTATTAAACAATTTTTATCTTGCTGCACAAGTTTCCTTGCTTTTAACTCTTCCTTTACTCTTCTCCTGGGGAGACAACAACTCTAATGCCATACTTCAAATAGAGTCAATAAAATTAAACTAGAAAATTTTAGTTTGTTGTGATAACAGATTATATACTTGCAAATCACGATTGAAGAACTCTTATTAGCAGTGCCACACCTCCGATTTACTTCTCATCTTGCACTAGTAATGCTTACATTTCCAGAAGTCTGTCCCGAATTGCCTGTCCCTTCACCAAAGCAGGACTGTAGCTTATAGACAGAGGTTTACCCTGAACACCAATAAGAGCATTGAAGAAGGGTGTGTATAAGCCCACAGTACGTGCATGAGGAACAAGAGGCTGCTGGGCTCTGCAGATGGTGGTTCTGTACCATCCGGAATTTGTACATGGAAGAAAATCTGCCAGTCTGAGAAAAAAACTTTTCAGCTGCCAATTTCATTTATTCACTCTCATTAAGAATAAAATTCAGTTTCTCCAGTGGCCAGCTCAATGCTGATGCAATGCAGGATCACAGAATTGAAGGAGTCTTATGGATGCAGGTAAGTAGACTCCACCCCTGCACAGAGGCAATGGGAGCCAGGTTCCAATCTCCATTCCAGGAGAATACTACAAAACTCTGCTGTTGTAAGGAATTCCTCTTGTACAGAGCCCTATCACATCAAACAGCACAATGGTGGTCAGCCTTCAAGGCTGCATCTGCAGGGCTAAACAGGACAGGGCCACGGCCGGGCTCTGATCGCGATGCCAAGTGGCACAGGCTGGCCTGCCTGGTGTCCCACAGCGCCCAGTGGTCCCAAGGCACACCCATGAAGGCATCCAAACGTGGGCCACTCTTGCATTACTACCTGTGAGAACAATCCCCTGTGTGCCACCACCCAGCTGCATCCAGGTGCTCCCACAAGCCAGCAGCACAGCTGGGAACAGCTGGGAAGAATGGGCAAATGGCATTCAGGCTGTCATTTAGCAGCACAGGTACAGCCTGAGAGCACCTGGGGGCTTTGCAGGAGAAAGTACAGCACTGGCAAAATCCTGACTGTTGGATCAGCTGCCACACACTGACGCTACAGCGGCTATAGAGGTCACATGGCAAAAAAACCCCAACCAAATAAGCCAGATCCCTTGGCCCGTGCAAAACGATCATCTCCAGCAGCTTTGCTCCTCCTTTAGGGAATTGCAACAGCCCAAAAGGGACATCAGAAACGAAGATCTGGATCATTATATGCAGAGCACAGGAGACCAACATATGCTGAAGCATGCAACTGTACCCAGGAATTAGGAAAAGCCTGGGAGGGAAACTAAGTGAGGGAGGATTCAGCTTTATGTTGCATTAGCAATGATATAACAGCTGCAGTTATTTGGTGCAGCTACAAGTATTCACACTTACGGTTAATAATAACGATCAAGCTCCCTTCAATACCCACTACATTAAGACGAGAGCTTGATTATAGCTCAAAACAATGATCTTTATCACACCTTGTATTTTAAAAATCCCAGTGTCAGGCTTCCATACTATTTGAGTCCCAAGTGCCGAGGGCAACACCAAAAAGCAGGTTCCTCTGTGGTGGCAAGGGCAAGCAGAGCAGAGACACATCCGTCATTTAGAGACGGAAACAGAGATGGATGAGAAAATGCAGACACAGAAGTATGCCTGTAATCTTCCTCATACAGCTTTACAAATTCCACTTGAACATGTTACGGAAACACGCAAGTCCACATACAGAAAGAAAACCCTCACCCTCAGCCCGTCACCCCCCAACACGTACTGCCAGCAGCACAAGCCCACACAGCCAGAAGCAGCAGCACCGGTACCCAGTGCTGAGCACAGCCAGTCTCATCACCTGCTTCCCTTTCCATCAGCAGGCAGAGAAAGAGGTCGCCCTGAGACACCTACAAGCAGCACAACACAAGAACCACTGTAGTAAGTCAGCCCAAAGCTCCTTCAGCTCCACACAGCACCCACAACGCTGGCAAAACCCTCCCGGAACAGGTAATAAATTGCAGCGGAGGGGTACAGCTGTCATCTGCTCAGAAGCGCTTCCCAACATCCAACGTGCTTTTCTTGTCTGCCAGGAGCCAATTTGAAAGCAGATTGCAGAAGTGAGACAAAATAGGATGGGCTTTATTTACTCAGGAAAGAGACTGAAACTTCTGCTTGCAAAAGTGCAGAGGTGCAGACCCCACTTTTCCAGCAGGCACACACTGCCCATAGAGCTGCCCGCTCTCCAAACCTCCGTCAGAATAAAGCTGATCTCCCATCACAGGAGCTCAGCGTGCATTACTTTGGAGCTGCTGAAATGTGGGTAGCTGCACTCTACACATCCGACCAGCCCGGTCCTCCTGCAATCCTTGGGCCCTGAGAGGAACCATTTGAATATTTACAAGGGACTCTGCTGCACAGACAAGGAGCAAAGCGTTATTTGCACATTTACTAGAGCAAAATACTCTTCTGTTTGTTGTTTTGGCTCACCAAGAACAAAAATTCAACTGTCACAGTTGTATTGGCAGGGGTGTTCTTTTTCCTTTCCCCTGGGTTTTTAAATTCTAGAAATAAATTCAAACAATTAAACTTCAGTGCCCCCAGACTTTGCCAATAGAAACCTGGATGAGCCTGGTGGTGCATGCATCTTTTCAGAATGGACTGAGCAGCTAAATATAGATCTCAGGGGAAAGGTAAATAAATCTCAAAGTACATAATTACAAGCATCTGCCACCCTTGCAGTTCAACCTGAATTCCACACCATCACATGCTGACAATAGTCACTGGGAGTGCCTGGGTAGCTTCTGCAAGCTTGATCTCCCCATTCAAAAAGAGAAAAAAAAAAAGAGAGGGAAAAAAAAGAGAAAAAGGTGTCTTTTGTTTTCCAAATAAGCTATTGGAATTATTGCTCACGAGCAGTCAATAGACATCCCTCACCACCCATTTCTGCTCAGTACTTAGCAAGACTCTCAAGAGCATTCCCACTGCAGGCCAGGGGCACCAGGTCACCTCTGTGTAGGTCTGCCATAACATCCCAGACCCCACAAAGGGCTGTATGGCCTGGTAGATGGAGCACCCGAATAAAACCAGGGAGAAGGGATTTCAGTGCCCATCTGCCACAAGCCTTGGCCAAGTTGCTTCAGTCCAGCAGCAGGTGGCAGCTCCTTAGGGCACGGTATCTTGTTCCCTTTCAGCTGGGTGCTCTACTGGGATCCCCTCATCCATCAAACAGGCACAACTTTTATGTCCCTTGGAAAGTCTGCCAAGACCTAGTTATTACTTAAAATTAGGATCTATGCTTTTATATAGACTACAGAAAAAGACATTCCGTTCCTTAAAGCGCTCCTTTGGGACCCAAGTGAGGCCACAGCTGCAGCACAGGGCTGCGTGATGGGCTGACAAGCTGCTGCACCAGGTCACAGGCCCAGCACACGGTGATGCCAGCGCCCCATGGCCACCACCCATCCTGCACTCACCGCAAGCGGTTTCCACGAACCATCTCTCAAGGAGACAAGGAAAGAGCTGCCATGAAACATGGAAAGAGCATCCCGAACTGCTGTTGGCCTTGGGAACACTCTCCTCGGGGAATACCTGGCCATCCCCACCAAGAGCACACCGATGCCACAGGCCCTGAGCCAGGCAGCCCATGTGGGATGAGCCACGTGCTGTGCTGGCCCCACCAGCCTGTATCCCAACAGATCTGGGTAACGCGGTACCCAGCATAACCAGCCCGGCACACCTGGCTCTGGAGGTGCTCCTGCAGGCAGAGCCAGCTCAAACCTCTCCAGACGCCAAAGACAGACCTTCCTCACACAGTCCTTATCCCCAGGCTCCAGCCTATCCAAGCCAGGTGATGCCAATACTTCCAATAGGTTTTGTAATTCAGCTATTTTCAGATTTTTGTGCTAAACTAGAGATCTTGATTTTCCAGAACATGACTTCAAGAAAGGAACACACACCCCCAAAAAACCCAAAAAAAACCTTGAAAAGCAACAGCCCTACCAAAACAAAAACTTTCTGCCATCATGTTGACACACCAGGGCTGATCAAAACTGTTTTGCCCCAGCGCTAGAAGCAGGCTGAAAGATTGCTTAGCAGTCCAGGCACAGCAAAAGCTGGCTGCTCCTCAAGGGATGGGCATCTCCAGGCCAGAAGGACCCATCTGACCTCCCCAGCAAGACAGCAGGGCAACTCCAGAGGTGAGTACATGTCCAGACCACCAGGAAAGCTCACGGTAACAATACGGGTCCAACACCAAGCCAGGATGGTGTCCAGCGAGCGTACCTGAGGTCAGTTGCACAGTAGCCAGGCCAGCCCACAGTGACAAGACAGCCAAAAAGCAGCCAGCGTGCTGGGGTCTGAAGCCATGAAGACAAGCACTCCTACAGCACTGCTTGGGGGGAAGCAATAACCCCAGGGTGAGCTTAAATGGAGCTCCTGGGCTTTGGGTGGGGTGGGTGGAAACCCTAGGAGGGGCTAATCAGGGTCAGTAAGGCTGTTACTGTCTTGGCACTGAAGGTTCCCCACAGAGGAGAAAAAGTATTTTAAAAGATGGAATAAATATTCCTATTTACCTAAGAGGAAGGCAACCTTTCTGTATGTAACAAGTACCTGGTACTGTATGCTGAAATAAAATCAAAAGTGTAACATGAAGTCTCCCTCCCACTGATCCCGAGGCTCTTGCTTGCCCAGACAACTCAAACTCAATTCCAAATCCCGAAAAAGCAGGAGAAGAATCCATATTCTTTCTCCGGTCACCATCCACATGCAAAGCGGCACTCCTAAAGGGAGTACAGGCAGGACAGCATCCAGGAAAAACTTCAGCAGTGAGTATTTCTCACAGAGCTGTCCGGGGTAAGTGGGTGAAACCTGCCTGTCAGTTTTGAGCACTTAAAAAATGTGGTATACCTTGAAAGTACAAATTAAAGTTTGCTTAGAAAAGTACAACAAGAAGACTGGTTTCATTCATCTTACAAAATGTTCCTGTTCATCCAGTATGAGCTCCTTAACCCACCTGGAGCAAAGTGGATCTTCCCACCAAGCACAGGTGATTTAACAGACCATAATTGCACCTGGGGAGGAACAACCCCATGCACCAGGATATCCTGGTGGCTGCTCATCTGGAAAGTGGCTCTTTTTTAGGGGTATTTCAATGAGTAGAAATACCTGAAGGGAGGGTGTAAAGAGGATGGAGCCAGGCTCTTCCCAGTGGTGCCCAGTGACAGGGCCAGAGGCAATGTGCACACGCTGACACGCAGAAGACTCCCTCTGAACATCAGGAAACACTGTCCCTGTGAGGATGGCCAAGCACTGGCACAGGTTGCCCGGGGAGGTAGTGGAGTCTCCATGCTTGGAGATACTCAAAAGCCATCTGGACACGATCCTGGGCAACTGGTTCTAGACAGACCTGCTGGAGCAGGGGTGGTTGAGCAGGATGACCCCCAGAGGTCCCTTCCAACCTCAGGCACTCTGTGTTTCTGAGCAATGCCTGAGCAGATGAGATCCCCACGCCAGGGATACAAGAACCAACAGCACCCAGGTTTGTCCAGTCACTGTTGGGTGCAACACTTGGGCTGCCCAGGGTGTTCAGAGTTGGGCCTCAGAGAGGTTTGTGCATTCTGGCTGCTGAATTAGAAGGTCTGTCTCAAAGGTCCTCAGAACATGAGGACCAATTCAAAGTCCTTCAGAAACAGAAAGAAGTTCCCTACACAAGTATTTTTTGTCCAAAGAGAAGCAGCGCTGACCTGAAAACCCCTGGACTATAACTCCTGTCTCTTCCACTGGAAGGTGTTCAGTATTTTCATTCCCAGTCTTTACTCCTAGGAAAATAACTATATTCATATGGATTATAAGTATCAGGGGATTTTTAAATGAGACACTAGGAAGAACTGGGTGTGTCTAATATTTAAACACCAAAATAATCTATTTACGTTCTGCCTTTTAGACTATGTGCTTTCTCAAACTACAGTTTGAACCACAATCTTTTCTACCATCGAGCTAAAATGCAAGCTTCCTGCTAACCACTCTTCTATAAGCTTGTCAAATATGTTGTTACACATCAATTATTAATCTAACAGACCACTGGCAGTGTGCACCTTCTGTGCTCAAAAGGGTAATAAAGTCTCGTACTGCTGCGTTAATGATGCCATTAGCTGAAATGCTGGAGGTCTGTGCTTCAGACCAGAAGGCTGTGGGCACACCAGCCACTGACTAAATGGGACATTTTCTGAAAATCCCTTATTAGCATTCTGGCAACACGCCCCCACTACTCTGAGAGCCAGACACTACCACCTTGAAAGAATGTCAGCCACTTAGTTTTTCACAGCAATACCTCAGCCACATATCTAGATCTTTGGATCAAATCAGTATGTTACTGGTTTTCCTCATTTTCAGCTGGTTAAGATGGACCGGGTTCTGATCTTTCCTATTTCACAGCAGGAACCACATTGCTAGCTGGTAATTAACAAGTTTTACCAGCGCTGCACGCTCTTACCCTGAAACAGTCCCCAAGAGCCCAATTTAGAGACATATATCTCACTTGTTTAATACAAATTTAGCCTCCTAAATTACTCCTTTTTCCATACACAGCCAGCACTAAAGCCCTGAGGCACCATAAGTAAGTCATTAATAGAGATAAATTTTTTAACTGGTTTTGTATGCACATATTGCCAGAAGTCAGACACATTCTGTAGATTTGCATTCATGATGAGATACAGTTCCGGGTGTCTTAGAAAATGATCGTGTAGAGAAATGAGAAAGTAGAGAAGCAGACAAAAATAGAAAACAATAACAATCCATGGAAAAAACATAGCAGGTGAAGAATGGCAGGCATCTGACTGTTAGTAGAGGAAGGGCTTCAAAGTTCTCAACTCAAAGAATGCTGTTTCCCTAGAAGGAAAATTAAAATCTTGAAGTACTTTTGCTGATGGCAGGAAATTTTTATGCTTATGCTTGCGGCTTAAAATCCCCCAAAAGGCAAAATGCCTTGCCACCCCCATCTCGTTTCTCCTTTCCCCTCCTGTTTGCTCCGTGGTATTCGTTGTAAATCCCTCCTGGAGCCAGGAGAGAGAACAACGCAGCTAACAAATAGTGTCACAGAGCCCGGTGTATGGAAACATGACATTAAAACTATCTCCCACCTTCCTGTAATTGCCCTTCAGGCCTTTGGCACTTTGAGGTGACAGCCATTGTTCTAACGTATGTATGTGTGCATAACTCTAGCTTAATAGCGCATCCCACAGATTAGATGAAATGTTTTACTAATAAAAATAAATAAATAAATAAATAAATTTATCCAGAACCAATATATTGCATTTCAACCACAGACTAACGACAGATCACACCCTCCCAAGGACAGTAATATTTCTACACAGCCTTTTTCATTGATCTGGCAGGAAGGTCCGTGACTGATGCGCTCCCACGCTGTGTGAAACAGGAGGTGACTACCCAGCACCTCGCTGATGGCGGTGCTTTCGGGCTGGAAGGGATGGGGCTGCTCGGCACCTGGGCAGAGAAACAAAGCATCTCACCCAGCCCTCCCACCCTCATTGTGGGGAATATATCAGGTTCTCATCGTTGCAGGGAGGGGGTGGGAGGTGTAACGTTTGTGGTTGGACATGAAAGAGCTATTTCACATCTGAGGGCTCTATAGAGGATGGTTAGGTTGCTAGGAGACAACACGGGATATTTGTTTGCATGCCAGCTGTGGGAAAGAGCACTCTTGCCTCGGGTGGACGCTTCAGATCCTTGGCTGCGGGCCGGGAAAGGGCTCTGGAGGTATCAGAGAAACCTGTGGTTGGAGTTTGAGCTAACAGCAACAGCAGTGAAAGGCCAAGCAGTCATTGATAGCAATACAGGAATCCGTTTTCCCGTAAAAAATCCTGTGCTTGAAAAGAGGAAGAATGAAGGAGTTCATTCACAAATTTTTAGCACTAATTAGTAAATGAGGGCTTGACTGTTTTCCTACATTTGTCTTGTGTGATATGGAGTGGGTGGTGCCTCATGTGATTTAGACAGACTGGTGCACTCCACCAGAACAAACCTTTTTCCTCTGCTGCCTGAGGCCTTACGATCAAAAACTCATTAGAGATAAATTAAGGCTTCATTAATTTAAGCCTTTTGTCTTATTCATATACCACACTCTATACAGCTAGTCTCCCTGCAATCGTAGCATCGTCATGCCATTATATGATATGCATATGACTCCATTATGCTACTGTGACTTAAAGACTGTGCCTTAAGATCAATAAAACCATTGGAAGGCAGTCTGCAAACTGTAACTGAAAGGTATTTTGTTCTTAAGTGGATGAAAATGTTCCTAAGTGGGAAGGCCACGTGCTGGTGCTTGCGGCCATTCAGGATGAATCCTGTCAGGCCCTTTCTTTGACATATGCGATGGGAACTGAGCAAAACAGCGGATTTCATTTCCCACCATCCCTGTACCCAAAGCTCAGGAAGCTGCCAGGTAGGTCCCTTGAGGAATGGTGTCCCCAGGAACTCCCAGGAGAGCACTGCACCTCTGCCCCTCTGACAAGTCAAGCCCAGGCCAAAAGTGAGCCTCTAAGTTGGATGCAAGCAAACCCCCGCCAAGTCACAGAGTTCCTGACTATAGCCTCCTTCAGTGAAAATAAATCAATCTCAAAACACTTTATCATGACTAATTATTTCATTTTGCGGCCAGTGCAAGACATCATCCCCAAGCTTAATTACATGGGTTACAACATAAGTGAGGAAATCTATTTCTTATTACATTTGACGCTGCTTAGCTACTATTCGTATATGTTCCTGGCATAAGCAAGAGGAATACCTTAAAAAATACCTCAAATGGCTGCAACAGAAGAAAGGATGATATCATTGCAGAGAATAACAATCCTGAGAAATATTTAGATCTAGAATATGCAGCAAAGCAACACCAAACACCCTGTGAACCTAAATATTAATTTGGAAGTACCAGCAGCAGACCATTGCCTTGAGGTTCAGCACAGTAATAACCTTAGATGGAATGACTACGATTCTCATCGTGCACTTGAGCAAGATTTTTAAAGTACTCGAAGTCTACAATCTATGAACTGCTCAGAGGGGGGAGAAAAAAAAAGAAGTGTTGAGTGCTTTAAAATCTATTTTAATGCCAAATTAATTTCTTCAACTCAAATGCCAGGTAAACAGCGTCTTGACCAGGTGTAAAGAAGAAACTTAGACCCAGCAGACTGCATATTCCATCGGACATACTCTTCTCCTGTAGCACGAAGAGTTAGAAAATATTACTACCTAAATCCTAACGGCAGGTTATTGGTATCAACCACTGTCATTACGTCTTATTTCAAGGGATAACTTCAGGTTACAAGCTTGTTATTCTGAATTTTTGGGGAATTTGTGGTGTTGGCATTATAAAGTTGATCATATATCAAGTGCAGGATATATATACACTACAGGATCTGAAGTGAAAAGATTGCTGAGTCAGCGACTTCAGAAAACCTGACGGGACATAAAAATGGTTGCTCCAACTTGTATAATGTCATAACCAGGAGATATTAACATCGGAAGAGGGATGGTATGAGTGACAAGGTCACCATGGTCAAGCCTTCTTTCTCATGAGATATCCTGTGTATAAAAGCGAGGAGCCACACTTGGCATTTAATTAGCACTCTTACACTTCATTAGATCATCGATTTCAACCGTGTGTGTGGCCTGGAGAGTGGACACAGCCCGGGAGCGCTGTGAAGCCTCGTCACACAGTGACACTTGCCCACCACCTCTCCACACCAGCTACTATCAGTTTGTAGCTGGAGGTCTACAAACAGGAGAAAGCTGGTGTTTAGCAGCATAAAAAGCAGGTTTACCGCCCCTGAGTATGTGACTTTGTTTTCATATATGTGACTTTGTTTTCAGATGAGGTGGCATCGCTGCCTGCCTTTGCAACCTAGTGAAGACTTTCTCACCAAGGCGGTACCCGGACCGGCGCTTTCACTACTCGCGGCTGAACGAAGCCCGCTGCTGGCTTCAACCGCGCGGACGGCCCGGGGGCTGCTGTGGCACCGGCGGGCGGCGGGAGCAGCGGCACAGGCAGCACCGCGGGGCCACAACTCGGCTGAGTTCGTTCTGACCCAGAGGGAGCAACTCCCGACAGCCGCCGCCCCGCGGGGAGACTCCCGGCGCCGCAGGGTCCCGAAGCTGTGCCCGGCCGGCCGCGTAAGGCAGCGGGGCGGCTGAGCGCGGCGGGCACGGACCCCCCGCGCGGTTCATCCGCCCTCCCACCCCACCGCTGGAGCACGCGGCCCGTTACCCGCCCTGGGGACCCCCCGGCCCTTCCCCCTCGGGGAAGCTGCGGTCCCCCCCCCCCCCCGCAGACACTCACGGCCGCCGGGGCTGCGGCGGGGCGCTGGGTCCCCCCCCCGGCCGCGCGCCGCCTCCTCCTCCTCCGCCTCCCCCCCGCCGGGCTCCAGCACCGCGGACAGCGGCGAGGGGGGGCGCGGCGCGGCGGGGGGGGGGCGCGGCGCCCACCCGGCCCCTGGCGCGCCGCGGGCGGCCCAGCGCCGAGGCCGCCGAGCCCATGGCCGCCCCGCCCCGCCTCTGCCGGGCAGCGGCCCCGCACGGCCCCGGCGCCGCTCCCCGGCACCACCCCCCCGGCAGAGGAGCCCCGCGGCGGCCCCGCCTCGCCTGGACGCTGCTCCCCCCGCCCCGGCCCGCCCCCAGCGCGGGGGGGCGGCGGGGGGGAGAGCCGACCCCCCGCTCCGCCCGCCCCCCGGGGGAGCATCATTCCCCCCTCCCCCCCGGGACAGGTATGTGCGGGGCGCCAAGGCCACCGGCAGCGCCTCGGCAAGACCCGTTGGCGCCGCTGCCGTCCCCTCGGAGGGGGGCGGGGGTCCGCCCAGCGCCGCGTGCTGCTGCTGCGTGTCCCCGCCGGTCGCTGTGCCACCCCCCTGGCCAGCAGAAGGGCGGCCCTGGCGCAGGGAAGAGCGAGCGAGCGCGGTGGCCCAGCAGGCCCTGCCCTTGGCGGGGTGATGGCTGGATGTGCTCCACAGGCACCTTCCCACCACCGTCCCGGGACACTGCCCGCTACGGCGTCAGCGGCCGCGCCGTATGGATGGCCTAGAGCTGCAGGGCTCACTAGGGGCACGGCCACCAGCTGTAGCTGTCCCAGCACGGCTGGCAGATGGCTGGCACGACCCGGAGCCGGCTCTCGGCTGCCGGACACTCCCAGAGCCAACTTTAATTTCCCATCGGAAACGGGTATTGCCAAACATCGCCAGGGCGCTGCTTCGGTACCCTCATGGCAGGGGCCTGGGGCACACGGGCTCCTTATGTGTGTCAAATGACAGCAGAACATCACTAACACCTCTCCCAGCACACCGCCTCCGCTTCCTCACATAACCCTCCAGCAAAACAGATCTGCAACACAGAAGACCCAACCGGCTGCATCTCCGTCAGGAAGAGAAGTCCTACAAGTGCAGCCTGTCATCCCACTCCTCTTTTGCGCTTGGAAAGAATCCAGCCCTTTCCCAAGCAGTCCTGTTCCTCCGAACTGACTGCCACCAGCTGCTTCACTCTCCCCGCGTTGTGCTCCTACAGCGAGATCCCGAAGCATCTCCACACTGACGTAACCGACTGTCAATGGGAATTCCCTGTGCTCCGGCAGCCTTCCTTCCTTCCCGGGGGGAAAGCAGTGCCTCTGCACACAAGCTACGGCGCAACCAGCATCTTCCTCCTGGTTCTCCTTGCCAGGAAGAGTTTCAGCACAAAGCCACATGTCAGGCAGAGAACACACCTTCACCTCCAGGGTGTTTGTTGATCAGGGAGGACTTCTCACACCAGAAGATGGGACTAGAAATGGAAAGTACCAGCCCTTCTTCTAGAACACCCCCACCCCCCATTTTCCTCAGTTTTGGTGTGTGGTAAGGGAAAGTCTGTTTTATTTAAATATTCATTTTTAAAGGGGTAATATTTTACACGGAAGGAGTAAAAGCATCAGTGACATATTTCATTCTGGAATTACGAAATACAGGCACCACATTTTAAGAAATGAGAGAAAACATCCCAGGCCAACACAAAGCCAAACTGCACACAGGCGTTGTAATTCCATCTTTAACTCCATGATCCTATGTGGTGCTTTTTTTCCCTCGTAGTATCACCAACAAACTAAATAGAAGGTTTCTGTACAGCCCCTTCCAACAGCTACAGGCACCTACCACACACAGGCCCTGCGCACGCAGCCTAAAGAACATCAGACAATTTGCTCCTGAGCTGGGACATCTCGGATTTTAAGGGGGGGGGGGGGGGGGGGGGGGGGGATGTGACAAATCCTGGGTTTTGGTGACTCACCAGCTACAAGCTGCCTCACAGCCACACCACCAGTGTAATGGCAGAAGCAGCTATTACAAGGTTAAGGACTGAGAGTCAATTATTTTTCTGAAATGCAAAGCGGATCAAATGGGTCTGTTTCCAGCTCTGCCTGAAATGATCTGTTGCTGTATTTCAGCCAAAAGGAAAATAAGGCTGATAGGATCATGATCTCCTCATGATTTTTTAACTCCTTACCAGATTTGTCTAAAACTAAAAGGGTAAAGCGCTCAAAGATGCAAAGCTAACGCAAGTTTTGCGAAAACATTTGTAGAAATAAACAACAAAAACTCCTCGCCGCTGGGGGAAAGACTGCAGCATTAATTTATTTCTTATCAGGCATCAGCTTCCAAATCCAAGTCCCAAACTGTCAGGAAATGAGGCTGCTGTTCACGGAACAGTTGGCATTAGGGATACCTGCCTCCTTCCAGGCAGCTGCCAGGGTTGTGCCCCGTCTGCCAGCACCAACACTTCCCGGCAGAGCAGAGATGTGAGCTGCACACCCAAGCCCTTTCCCTCAGACAGTGACAGGCTTTCTGTCAGCAGCGATGACATTCCATCCCTGGCAAAGGCAGGCAGAGCAGGACCAGCAGATACATGACACCAAAGTCTACCCCTGGTACAAAGCCAGGAAGGGACAGCAGCATTACTCACCAGCCAAAGAACAAGTGTGAGGGAGGGAGACTGATGAGGATGTCCTGGTTTGGGCTGGGATAGAGATAATTTTCTTCCTAGTAGCTGCTACACTGCTGTGTTTTGGGTTTGGTATGAGAATGACGTTGACAGCAACAACTAAAGCATCAGTGTGTTAAGTAGCACTCACTCTAAGTCAAGGACTTTTGCAGTTTCCCGTGCTCTGCCAGCCAGCAGGTGCACAAGAAGCTACGAGGGAGCACAGCCAGGACAGCTGAACTGAACTATCCACAGGGATATTCCATACCATAAACTGGGGGGGGAGTGGGCCAGGGGCCACCAGTCACTGCTCAGGGAGTGGCTGGGCATCGCTCAGCGGGTGGTGAGCAGTTGTATCCTGCATCACTTGGTTTTCTGGGTTTTTTCCTTGCCCCAGGTTTATTTCCTCTCTTTTTCTCTCCCTTTTCATCACAGCTGTTGTTGCTATTATAATCACATTTTACTTTATTTCAATGACTAAATTGTTCTTATCTCAACCCACGAGTTCTACCTTTTTCCAGTTCTCCTCCCTATCCCACAGGCAGGGTGGTGGGGTGAGAAAGCAGAAAGTGGTGCTTGCTTGCCAGCTGGGGTCAAACCGTGACAGGGTAGAAGAAGAAGAAAGCGCACTCATTCTGCTCCACCAGCATCCCAATCATTTTAATTACAGCTATCTGAAGAAGTAATAAAACATATACAGTATATATAGTATAGTGGCTGCATTTGACTAAACAAGCTTTCAAGCAGCAAAGCCACAGGGTGGGTAGGGCCTCTGCTTTCTCGCTCCATCTGCTGCTTTTCTCACTCCTTAAGAGCACAAACCATCTTCCACCCTTAGGCTAATCTCCCCCCCCCCCCCCCCCCCCCCCCCCCCCCCCCCCCGACCCTGCCATTACCAGCCTTGAGGCTCAGCAGCAAACCTACAACTACAGTACTCAACAGACACAAACCCCCTCCACCACACCACTTCCCTGAATGATTCAGAGGACAATAAATATTTATATTCTCATGGACCACGCGGTTTAAATACATTTATTTGGAAAATTTATTGCTGTCAAAGTGCTTTCTAAAAATACCTGATTTTTAGCTAGCTGTGGGTCTTCCCTCACCAACTGTAAAACAAGTTGCAGACCAAAAAGTTAATTCCACCTCCAAAGCTGGAATTTATTAAAAGTAGTAAAACCCAGTTGAGGTCAAGAATTTTTTAGGTCTGGGTAATTTAAGGAGCCTTTCCCAGGAGCACGCAGACCATGCTCCAAGCCCCTGTTCCCCTCTCTAAACACCCACTCCTCATTTCCCTTATGCCCAGATACCTTCACTGTGATGCCATGAGTAAGACTCACTTATTACTTTCTCAGCAGAGGTAACATTTAGACATATAAAATAAGCTGAGGCAGTGCTAGGGTATTTAAAATCAAATAATCTTTAGCCACTTATGCAGACAAGTGGGGTTAGATAACAGTATTTTTGAAAAAGCATCTTCTGATACTTCAGACAGACTCTCAGTTTCTAAAACAGCAGGTTGTAAACTACGACTTATGCATTCTATTTGTTGTCCTGGAACATCTCACCCGTATGTGTGCTTTTACTGTATTTTCCGCAGTTGTATTAAATTCAGAAGCAACAGTGATCTCAGGTGATAAGAATGAACCATCATTTCCTCTAACACAAACAGCTGTGAGCTGTTACCTAGATGCAGATTATACTCACAAGATCAAAGACTCACAATCCCTAAAACCACTACTACGTAGGTTAAATAATAAATATTTCTGATAAAGTGAACTGTCTATATCACAGCGCTCAGACCCAAGATACTACTTCACGCATTTAGTGACATGGGCCTCAGATAAGACAAAATGACTGTTCTGCACATGCCCTATCAGACTGAAAACACACACACACAGGATACAGCTAAAATGCTTGGGAGATTTTGGAGAAGTGACAGCAAAGGGATAAATAACCAAAGAAGAGCAAAGATATATTGCAAAGACAGTTTTGTCATTGGATGTTTTCCTACTGCTTTCTTCTACATGTTTGTATTATCAAATAAAGCTTTTGTGCTTTTGTCTTCCTGAGCTTCCCATTCGCTGTGAAGTGAAGCATCCATGAAAAACTGAAATACCGTCCTCATCTTATGCTACAATATTAAAACAAAATGCCATAAGGTAACGTTCTGATTAAACAGCACTGGTAGTATCAGTGCATGTCTTTCCTTTGGAGAAAAGAAAGATTTCAGGGTGGTGGCTCTCTTCCACAAGTTCAGAATTTCAGCACTAATTTCTCCAAACACTTACAGCATCCAGAACAGAACCGTTTGAAACGCTGCACACACATGCTAGAACAATTCACGGCATAAGCATGTGAATCTTAACTATACATATACTGCAAATAACACACATCCAGCATGAACAAACCACAGGAATTCAGCCGCTACTTTATGCTCGTACAGCCACGATGCACTTTCTGTTCATCCCTCATCTCTAAACAAGTCGTACCAAGTCTGATTTAGCAATTGCTTGGCACTGGCACAAGCCCCTTTCATGGCACACTGGAGCGTGGCTAAATAACGGTTCCCCTTGCCCTGAAACCCACTAATGTTGCCATTTCAACATTGCCTTCCTACTTGATTCTTTGATATAAGCTGGGTGGGGAAAGCAGCACTGCAGGAGAGGTTTAATTAAACCACCAGACCCAGCCACTTCGTCACTTGGGACTATTGCCATAGCAAAATGCTTTTTATAGGCAGCAGCCTAAGAAACACGTGCCAATTCTTTGAACTAAAGTGGATACGCTGTGTCTGAGCGCTCAGCACACCATCCCACCCTCTGGGAGACTCCAGCATGTCAGAAAAGTAGAGAGAATGACGGAGAAAAGAAACATCATAAAAAAACAGTAGCAAGTAGAGACTTCTTATTTAAGCAGAAACGCAGATGAAGCTAAACCAGCTCTTCCCCAAGAGCTCCACATTCACAGCTCTGCCCAAGGTCCCAGAACCAGACGGTTTTTACCTTCAATCCCACTCCAAGTGCAGAGTACAACCAGAGTTGATCAGCGAACAACTGCTCAC
Organism: Falco naumanni; assembly: GCF_017639655.2. Lineage (NCBI taxonomy): Eukaryota > Metazoa > Chordata > Aves > Falconiformes > Falconidae > Falco > Falco naumanni. The sequence goes on along the minus strand of NC_054057.1, from coordinate 20,411,295 downwards.
TTTCAGCTAAAGGTTTAACACGAGACAGTAAACACTGTCACGGGTCGCTGAGAAATGGCATTCTTGTAACGTCACTCTTTCACATCATTTTGGTCTGCAGAGAAAACTCGCTGAACGTGATTGCTTTTCTGTAGGGTCCTACAGCTCGCACATAAGACAGACAAGTTTGTATTACACACAGCTACTCTCTGGAGGAGTAATTCCCTTTTAACCTCAAAGGGAAGCAACTTTTCCCCAGGGTACAGTTAAACCTTTGCAAGAGGAAACTATTAGCTTTAAATCTGGTGTAAATTTTAACAATTTATAAGGCTTAGCAGCATCAACAGCTGCAGCAGGCAATAGTGAAGGATTTTTCTGTTAAAGCTACTCCTGCTGTTTGCATAACCTGCTCATTTAGCCTGGGAGCGAAGAGTACATGCTCCTTCAGAACACACCTTAGAAAAGGCCTGTTGACTTAAGGTGACGAATACCTTCCATTTTTATGCCATCTGAAGCTTCAGGAATAAGCGCAGTGATTTTCTATGTGAAAACCTGACTTCAGTTTAATGTCAGTTCATGTTCCGTTCCAGATCCTTCCTTGCTTACGTGTTCCATTCAGCTGCATCTTACCAAGAATTCACATCTTCACTTTATAAGGGAGACGATTTGGCAGCATCATGGATTTCTGTTACAGGTACCTCCTGGCAAAATTCTCCTGCCGTGGTTTTGGGGTGAATGATAACGCCATGCCAGGTGTCATTTGGTTCTTGCACTGTTATGAAACATTCATTTCAACTTACTAAATGTACCACACTATGGCATACACACAGCTTAGACTTCACAGTAACTTTGAAACTGAACATAGCATAAAAAAATTGCTTACAATATTGTAAAAGCAGTTGGTTGCAGCTAAGCTTGCACCTGTAAGGTACTGCACATTCTGGCTTCAGTCCCACAAGATGTAGAAGCTGTAGTTCAACTTTCATTATTATCGGAGCTGTGTACTACCGAACCTGCTAGAAGTTGAAACTGCCTCTTGATGAGGTGTAAGCAAATTTCTTTTGATCGAGCCAGAACTTACAATCTGATATTTATGCTTTATGGGGGAGGAAACAGAAGAGCAACTTCATGTGATTTCACTGTGTTGCATCACATAGTTACAGCTTTTCTATACTAGTGCTGAGGGTACTAAACCCAGATGTGCTTTCATAAAAACATGGTCCCGCTTCAATTCAGCAGGGTTTCTTATGCTCTTAAACATTAATCAGGCACTTAAACACTTCAGCAGACTTGTAAATTCAAATCTCTGACAATTTACCCAGTCCTGTAATTTCTGATATCCAAGACATGTGAAAATAAAACTTTCAGCTCAATAGTTGTCACTGAGAAAACCATGAGTTAATCTAGATGGCATAGATGGAATAATATTGTGTTAGCCAAGCAGCCTTTATTAAGAGGTTGAAATTAACTTCTCAGGCTCTTCTAAAGCTTCTACACATGAAATAATTAGCGTTGCTTACAGATGTGGAAGAGAAATATTTTGGGACGACAATCAAAGTAGTCTTTTCCTCTGTGAACTGGAACAGTCTACAATATTGCATCAACACTTCAAGACTCATTCTGTGTCTCCTCTTTCCTCATCCAACATTCCCTTTTAGGTATTTCAAGAATTTTTTTCATTTTCTATCCCACAAAATGAGAAACAGATTACTACAGAAGTGCTCGTAACACAACAAGTTAATGCATTAGGCTAACTGTGACAGAAAAATCAGTTTAGACACATTTATGTTTGATCTTCTGATGAATTCTCTGGTTGTTTATAGTTGCTAGGATTTTCCTCAGTAGTAAAACCCTGGCAACATGCATGAACACAAGAAACTATTCATGAGGCACATTTGTCCTTTAGGCAGTTAGATGTAGTTTTTTAATGACAAAAAGATTTGGCTGTTATACAGTAGGTTTAAATTACACGTGATACTAACCAAAACCACAAGACCACGTGTCTCATACTTTGCTCTGTTTCAGAACAATCTCAGATTGCAAAGCAGATCAGTTTTAGAAAACACACAGGTAAACAGGGTTCAGTCTTTTCATTTTGAAGGCCACAAAAAGAATCACAAAGACACTGAACACCTTTTGCTTAAACATTCTGCTCACAGACAGCTATTTTACCTCACCTCAAAGTGCTATGAAAATTACTTTCTCTAAAGCTAGGTCCGGTCCTATTTATTATTCTATTCTTTTCCTGAAAGCAATCTTGCAGCTTAATCCTTAAGGTAATTTTTTCAAGTTCTGATTTTTTTTCTAATATCACTGCAGGAAAATTCTAAATTGCTTAAGCAAAGAAAGTGTTTGCTACAGTTGCACTTGATCAACATCCCATTTTTTTTCCAACAAGTGAACAAGTGCAACCAAGGTTCTCCCAAGACTCACACAGAGGAAGCAAGCACTGAGATTCTGGCTCTGTGTGCTGACGAGCCGGTGAAGGAGCTGCTACCAGTTTGAAAACTACATAGACTCTGCCACACCAGTTTTGAAATGGAAAAGAAAAACATCCCTTACTGTTTCGATATTTAGGTCCATGTTTCTCATTTGCAAAGCAAAGCCATTGCTTTGAGAGATTGATTAGAATTACCTGGAACTAACGTTATTTTAACATAGGAACTGTTTGTTAGCTGATAAAACACGTACTGTGTCTTGATTAATATTGCTACATGACTTCATCAACACATTTCTGTCTCAAGGGGCCCAGTTCTACTTTATTTTCCAGTAACACATTCCTATCTAATTCCTATCTCTGATTTAGAGATGAGAACACACAATTTCTTCAGCGTCTACTTTTCACACCAGGACACCAACCAATCTCTTTTCCATAGTTACCAGCAGTTTGCAAAGATGTGACAGTTTGCTCCAACCCTCAACTGACCCTGAATAAGGAGGAAAATACAAAAGGCTCCATAAATGTGAGAAAGACCACACTGAGGGATTAGGGAAGCCAGACAAACTGGTGCAACTTTCTTGCCCATTGATTTGAAAAGAATGCTGTTAAGACTGCTGCCTATACTGATAATTCACAAATTATTTGCTATTCTTTTTAGCCAACGGGCTAGGGCAGCACCATTGGCAACTCCATAACACACCCGAAACAAAAACTAGATATTACAGCTTGCAGTCTGAGGAAACAGCATCAACGATTAAGACAGCTGTAACAGGGAAGGCATGGTAAGTGACAGTTGTCTGAATTGTTAATAATTTATCATGGCTCCATTTCAAATGCTGACATTTTCCATGACTTGGCTTATGCCCAGTACGATGAGATCATAACATCACCCATCACACCAGCGTAACTGTCGACTTTGCAATAAAAGCTGCCAGACAACGTACAACGGAGTTACACAAGTGAGGGAAGTGCACAATGATTTCACAGGCAGTTTGGAACTGGGCACTTGACTTCCGTGTCTCACGTTGAAAACCTCTCTCCAAAGCATTTACTGTCTTTCACTAAGATCCAGCCTTAGTTCTCTCCTGTGCCTCACACTTTTTGTCAGTCACCCACAGCCCAGGGAGCTGCACTGCGAGCTTGCAGACCTGTATGCCAGCCTCACGTCCCGTTTCTGTCACCTTAGTTTTTAGGGACCGTTTCTCACTAATTAAAAAGGCCCAGTGATTCCTTGTCACACATCATCACACTCAAGTCACTACATCCATGCATTATTTTTGAACCATTATATTGGCATGGATGAGCTGTTGAACCCTCCAGATGATGTGCTGCATTTCAGGAGTGTAATTTAACTGGTGAGGGTCTGCAGGAAGCCCAGGAGGGTGCTCCATGACCTACAGAAGTCTGACTTCAACCTGTAAGTTGAGAAAAAGCTGCTTAAGCTAGAAAGCAGAAAGGGAAATAACTAAAGCAAAGTAAAACGTTTAAACATCTAAACAGTAGCTATAAAGAAAAACTTTTGTGTACATTCACAGCACACAGGACACAAAAACGGGGCTTAAATTACAAGCTGAAAAAGTTAGGGTACATAGCAATCTTTGCAACAGTAGTAATAATTACAGGGAAATTTAAAAAATAAATTAGATAAGTATTTGTCAAAAATGATAGGGAAAGTTCACCATTCATCTTCAGAATGAGAGCAACACTAAGCTATCTTTAATGGTTCTTCTTTCCCCACTGCTGCCCCTCTGTGTATTTCTATGGTCACCAAACCCAGGCAGCATCCCCAGCTGGGCACCTACAGTGAGGTACGAACACGCACGCATCTGCCTATGCAAATGTGTTTCTTTGTTACACACAGTTAAAGGAGATTACTCATAGGTAAGCAAGTCTACACAAATGGCATCTGAAAGTTAAACACCTCAGCTTCTTGCAAAGCATTAGCCCAGCAGATTACCGCAAGCAGTGTGTAAAGCCTTACTACAAAACTGCACTCTCTTACATCTTAGGGAAACCATTTCTAATATAAAGCCTAACATCTATTTCCTGACATTCTTCTCTGCCGTCAGGTACTTCTTAGACAGTAAAACAACTGACTGCGGGCAAACACCGTAACTAGCAAAACAGCCAAGTTCTGCAGCAGTTGTATACGCCATTTGCATCAATGTTACGGCTTAGTATGTATATAGGTAGACACACATTCATAAATGCACAGGAATGGAAAGGGGTAAGCTGTAACTGGCCCACTGGGGACTCTGCAATAGCATGCAATCTAGATCAGTACGCACCTATGCGGAAGCACAGAAACATTCTTTCAGATTAAAAAAAATACACAGCAGCAATAGAAAAAGGTACTTGGAATGTGTTACTTGCAACCCATTGAAACAATGTCTGCAACAGCAGTTCCAACATCGGCAAACTGCCTTCTCTGTTCCACAGTGCCTTGAAACCCAACATGCATCATCTGCTTCCAGCTGCCATTAGCAAACCAAAGCATTACCAGCAGCAGGAGCATGTAGGACACCAAAAAAAGCAGCTTTAAAATATGTCACATACAAGACACTCATTCTCTGTACAGTCTACAAGGCTATACAAGTTGTAAAACAATCTGTGAAAACGGGAATCCTGAAGCCTGCCTTTGTTTTAAAATTGCGTTTTGGTGGTTTTTTTCCCAGTTGTTTTAGAAATAGAAGAATCTTGGTGAAGTGATTCTCGCACACTGTATTCACACACAGTGTTCCTCCCACTGTGGGAGAAGTATAAAAATACTCTTATCTGTACGTTAGACGGAGCGACAGAGGTCACAGGAGAATCTGTACTTTTCCACTGATTCCAAGGAACAGGCCAGGTGCTTTATGCCTCCCATGTACCCGGAGCATGCAGTTGCCTGGTAACTTGTTCTGAGCTATTGCATATTAATCACACACGCATGCAGGAATACAGAGCTGACCGCTTCGGTGTATCAGCCAAAACAGTTCACAGTCATTCGGGAAGCTGAACACTGAATTTGGGCACATGCTTACATGGTTTGATGAACAGAACTTTTACAAATAAAAAGGAAACGTTATTTATATGACTTTAGAGCATACAATAGGCACAGTCTACAAACCAAGTATCAATTATCAGCAATATTTACGGTTTCACAGGGCATCATGTAATGTCTCGGACTCAAGCATAAACTGAAAGACCGATGACAATTTGAAATTTTTACAGAAGTTTTAATAGTGTATCCACGACTGAGGTGTTTCAGTATTTGGGACAGACTCACAGTCTGTTTCACATATGTCTCTTAAATTCTAACACAGGAAAAAACCAACCTATAGATTTTCTCTAGTAAAAATGAAACCATCCAATTATACCGTTCGCCTATTTAAGATATTGAACTGTGCAAATAAGAAGTAACTAGTCCCTCCCATCCAGCTACCAACCATGACTGCACACAGTCCTTGCACCAAACTACACAAGATCCTGCTTCATTCCAGCCATATGATTAGCACAAGATGTGCAAAGCCATTTAGATTAACAGGTCTGTCAGGCATAAAAGCAGAATCCAACAGCAGTTAAACCACAGGCCTTACAGCTGACAAGGTAATATACTTCCATCACCAATGACAGCACCGTAACAAAAAGATTAGGTCTTTACTGTCCTTAACGAACTTGAGAGGCTGCAAGAAACCAGCGAAGTCAGGAGCACGGATTCTGTAACATCACCACCAGTACAATTTCCAGACCAAAGATCAGCCTCCTATTAAGATCATCAAATACAATTCTGATCTGATGACAAGTCATGACAACACTACATGAGGCAAAGTATAAAATCTTACCATCAGATTCTCAGCCAGTTTAAGTCAACGAAAGAAAACACACTGCCATATGAAAGAATGCCTCAGACCTAAAAAAAAAAAAATCTTGAAAAATGTCCAGGATTTTTAACAGAAAATCTCCGTATTTCCCATGAGCTCTCAACATTGAACAGTAGTAAGACCCTAACATTTACTTAACACTAACTTTGATGTTAATCTAAAAAGGAGCAACTGATAAAGATTTTCATAGCTACTCACAAAAATTAATAGGCAAATACAGTCGTTTCAAGATTTAAACTACTTGTATAATTTAAAGACTATCAAAGACTATTTAAAGACTATCGAGGATCTATAAAATAAAACAGATACATTTACCTAGTAATGTAGGAAACTATAGACAAACTTTAGGATGCGACCAAAGGTGCAGAAGATAGGCTAATGTGGAAAAATTAAGAGAGTTCTATGGAAAAACAAGTGAGCAGCCCACAACATTGGAAGACAGCAGAGCTTTTAGCCCCACTTCCCCGCCTTTTTTTTTTTTAAAGCAATAACTTTTCCATTGTGAAACATAGGGATGTAGTGGAGGTCAAAAGTTTAAATGAGTTTAAGGGAGGATCAGATGAATTCTAAGAAATGTGCCAACACTGCTGCTATAGAAAGGATCGGCATCACTTTGAAATGCAAACAGCTTAGTTTGATAATAACACATATTACCCACTAAATTTGTATTTTACCCTGTTGTATAGTTACTGATGTTGAAAAGAGTCACTGTCATGCAAGAAATACAACTTTCAGCACTTTGTGCTTTGAGACGACCATGGCCCATCAGCTCATGGCCATGAAGTCTCGCAACTTGCACATTTCAGTTGGATGCCAAGAAGTTCTGAGGTGGACTGCTGACGGTATTCCACAGTCACAGCTGACGGAGGGAGCATATGATAAAACTTTACTTACTTGCCTTTAACCAATGCTCCAAATATTTTAAAATAATTCTTCAAGTAGGTTACAAGTTTGATTACCCTTCGTACAAAATCCCCCTTCCAATGTAGATTTCTGTTCTCAGATTTAATGCACGAGCAGAAATCGAACGTGCATAACCACTGAAGCCAGTGCAAACTGTTAAATGAACTTTAGCAGCATCAGAAATTGTCCTCAGGTATCTTTCACAAAGCAAATGTTTCATTCTTTAAAATTCTCACTCCAAGTCACACACATTCTTCCTGATGATACTATGCAACTTACTCTTTTAAAAATCACCATCCTAACTATGTACTTGACACAGGTCTCCCCCTTTTTAAAGCCTGATGATAGGAGAAAGCTGGAAGTACTACAAAACCACACAGACTTGCTTGTTCGTGCCAAAGAGAAAAAGATCAAGCCTTATTGAAAAATAAGGCTATTGCCTATCTTTAAGTATCCATAAAGCTACAAACATGAACGTTTGATGGGTTGTTAGCATCAATATTTGAACACAGGCATGCAAAATGTTCTTCAATTGAATTCCAAACTCTAGGAATTAATTGCTGGGCAACTCCCTGAGGATAAAACATCTATTAAAAGCCAGCAGTAAGCCAGAAATCTCTGTTTCATATGGTAAAAAACCATAGTGAATCCTGAAAAAGGGAACAGATACTAGGCAGGGAAAGCCTATACCAGGGGTCCTCAAACTTTTTAACCAGAGGGCCGGCGCACGGATGAAGTGGCAGGCAGTCATCTGCGGCTGCTTGGTTTCCCCCCCAACCCCCAGCAGGGGGGTCTGTAAATACCGGGAGCTAGATTGAGGACCCTGGGGGGACGTATCTGGTCCACGGGACGTAGTTTGAGGACCCCTGGCCTATATAGTTACAGGACAAGTAATAAAACATGAAGTATTTTTCGTTCTTTAAATTTAATTTTATCAGAGTAGCCAGACAAACATGGAAACATTTGCCAAACAATAATACTTGGGTCACTTTAAAACCTCGATAACACTGAAATACAGGTCAGCAAAAACCAAGGATGTGGGGAGGGCACTTTAGGTTTTACTGTGGTCATACACAGTCACACACACAGGTATCTATACTTTATCTACACTTGCCAACTCCCACTGAGCTATCATCACTATGTCTGCAACTAAACTGAGACAGCAGGCAGAAGGGAACCATGTCCATACTAGGACAGTTAGCCAAGTAGTAAAACTAAAGTTCACTGTAACCTGTGCCATCTTAAATCCAAACAAACAAAAACCTGAAAGAAAACCATCACGGTATGTGTCATCATCATGAAGTTATTTTAATCTGCTGACTACCCTCCTCTAAACTTTCAGCATCATTAACTTTTACACATTTATAAAGTCTAACATTATTCTTTTAAATTACGTAATCATAGTGGCACCCGTAGCATTCCTGAGAACACCACAGTGCCCACAGCTTCCTACACAACAGTGGAGTAGGACTAAGCACTACATTTCTTAGCAAGGAAAACCAACCACCACCACCACTCACTCGATTCAAAAGCTTATTACCTTCGCTTCTGAAGCAACAGACTACAGGACTATTGAACACAAAGCAAACCAGACCTGTCCAGAATACTTTGCATTCTCAGCTGGAAATGAAAAATCTTTCCTTTCATATTATAAAGGATTAACAGCATTTGGAGCTACAGAAACTGTGTTAAAGTTGGCATTTGCCAACCCCCAAGTCATGAATTAAAATGTCTCCCTTCCTCTGGAGGAAGTGGAAAAGAAAATACACACAACCAGTGAAGGAGAAAGTGAGGCAGTATCAAGATAGTTTTTTTCCAGATATAATAAAATCCTGAGAGAACAAGATGTTTATTCTCTCAGAATAAAAATCCAAAATCAAACCAAAGAGTTTACCTTTCCTTTTGAAAAGTTACTTTTGAGTCAAGATTTGTTCTTTTCCTCTGCCAAGCATGAAACCTCTTTTCAGTTTAAGACTGTTTTCAAAATACTGAGTGAAGTAGAAATTAAGTCCACACACTGGAAGATGTACAGAATCTTACCCAAAAAACCTCCAACACACTAGTACTGCACTGGCTAGAAATCTCTTAAAAGCGTTCTGATGAAAAAAACTCAACATATTTCTAGGAAATAAGTGTCTGGGGCCAAAACCAACAGATGATGTTCCAATCAAACATAAGGCAAAAAAATATTATTTTTTTTAATTGATACATTAAAAAAGCTGGAGGAAATGGGGACAGGAATGAAAAACCATTCAGGGAGTCAACGGTATAGATTGTCACCATACAATCTAAACATTACAATGGCAGATCATATATTCAGAACAAGTGAGTCAAAAGTAGCACACTCCCTGGGAAAGAGGGAGTCTCTTTCCCCTTTACCAGGCTAATGCAAGAGGTTCACACTACATTTCCAGCTCAGATCCAGCGAGCAGAAGGCAGCTTTTCTGCCAGATAAAGCAGGCAAAAGGATCTAGTACAGCAACTTCCTTGCAGTCTCTTGCTCCTGAGCCCCCTTCAACTCTTCTTTCTTCTGGTGACGGGAAGGCAACGGACGTTGTCTCTGAGCCCATATTGCGCCCTGCTTGTCTACACAAACAGCAGGCACCCTTGATTCCTCTCCAAAAACATTTACACACAGAATTCAGTTAAGTAGTGCATTACGGAAGCATAAGCTGCAGTGGACATTATTTAGAATGAGGGTTTTTTTGCTCATCATGACAAAGTAAAACCAGGAATTCCTGACTTTATAGAAATTCTCCTTTAGGAGTAGCTGTTCCCAACATCTGCCAAGCTTTTATATCACACGAGAACAGATGCAGCCACAAGAGTGTTTACTCTAAAATGACTAAACTGTGCAAGCAGGCACCAGCAGCTCCCAAGTTAAGCAAGTGTACACAGCACCACTCAGTGGTGAAAGAACAGCAGAGTCCACCGACATCAATGAGAAGCTCTAAAACCAGCCTGGTTTTTCGGGGCTTTTTTTTTTTTTTTTTTTTTTTAAAAAAATCTGAACACAAACTAGATCTGTCTGTCTGTCCTCACCTGCCAAATACCATTACAGTGCCTTTACTATACCCAGAGAGCTGCACCTCAAGGGCAGCAGAACCCAAGGCTGCTGAGCATTGGATGCATATATGGTTCCTAGTGATGCAGCCTGGAGCACTGTTTAAAGGAGTGATCCAGCTTTAGTATCTGCCTGTATTCCAAAAGAACAGCAGCCTCTTGGCTCATGACTTGTGTTCTATGTAGACTTGGGCCATAAACAAATGCAATAGATACGGGAAGACTGCCAACAACTGAAATATAACTATCATTTTTCCATTCCATCAAACAAAACTAACTAACTTGTGCAATTACATAACAGAACACAGTAACTAACAAACAGAAAGCCTTTTATTCAGAACAGATCTTGCATCTTTACAAGAAAGGCATTATTTCAACTTACAAAGTTAGCACCTTCATTAGCAATGTACCTTTCCTAAAGGGGAAATCCATCTCTTACCAAATGCCAATTGCAAGAGCGTGTAAACAAAACAACCCACACCAAATCCACCCACACCCCCACAGCTCTACTATATACATATACATAACACGTCTTCATAGATGACAACTGTATCAATTTATACTTCAGGTCCTTCCCCTCCAGGAACCAGCTATAAAAGAAGAGGATAATTTTGCATTAGTGCCATACATTTGATTTCTACAAACCCATACGTGACAGTGCTTTACAACATTTTAGCACATGGAGAGCTCATGGTAGACCACCAAAGTGGTTTTTAGATTCAATATTATCTTCCTTTCCCAACAGAGGAAGTCAGTTACTGCCAGAGAAGCACATGCCAAAAACAATCTCCAAAACACACAGAATGTTTAACAAAACACAAAAGTTCCTAGATAACACACATTTTGGGTTTGTCTTTGTTATTCACTTCAAGGACATGATTCTGTCTAGAAACCCCTACAGCTCATTTTCAAAGGACAAAGAACATGTTTCCTTTCATGAAGAATTTCCCCAATTGCTGACTCTTCCCCAGACAGTCACTACACAGGGAAGCTGGAAAGAGGAAACCAACTTCTACTGCTAAGCAGAGCCCAAAAGCTTAATAAAGAGCCTGAACCCTTCTACAGGCAGCAAGGAGTAAGTCAGCACAGCATTTTCCTGTCAAGAAGGTAATGAACTGAGCGATAGAAAGACATACAAAAGGAAAAACATTAATAAGGGGGAAAAAAGCAAAGGATAACCATTCCTTTTACTGATATACTCTTAATAGTTAGCTGAGCACTTCTAAAGACAAAGCGCTTTGCTGCTTTCAGGACCGAAGTAAAAATAATTAAAAAAAGGTCTGAAGCATAGTCTTCCTGACACGGGAAGATGTGTCCCCAAAAAAGACACAAGATCTAATATATCTTCTAGATCTTGATGAAAATTTTTCACTCTAAAGAATCACCAGCTTCGGCTTCCATGGCAGTATACCACCAGCTTAACTGGATAGGAGTAATTTTACCCCACATAAGATGACAGAACGTGCACTACCCCTTAAAGGGTGCAGAACAATAACCAAAGAAGAAATAGGCTTTGAAATTAGGTCAAGACAGCACTTGCTCAGACACACAGTGAGGAGGTGCAAAGCAAGTAAGGCAGGAAAATGAAGATTATTCCTCGTTCACACAGAGCTAACTTTGACTCAAGTCAATCTTCATCCTCTCTTCCCACAAAATTACAAAAGCCTTTACATAGAAAGTCCAGACTTTGTAGCCATCTCTGCAGACAAGCAAAAACACTACTGTGGGTCTGCTTCTGTGGTATTTAGCATGGTGCAGAATTCCACTTAGGGATGCATCATCACAGTATTTAATTACTGTGTCAGTAATAATCTACGTATGTCAGGACATGAAAAACTAAAAATCATATAGCACTTCTGATTTAATATAATCCAACAGACCTCCATTTTTTTTTCAGAGCATGTAAAGGTACAGCGCTCTGGGCATCACATGGTGTCATAACTACCAAATAACCCCACGAGCTTGTAAGCATCCAAACTGCTGCAAACACATGTATAGGAACAATAATGGATGAAATGTAGATGTATTCCACCTACATACTTAAATAGGCAAACACTCATGACTTAAGACACTCTATGAACCAGCCTACAGAGTGGGTCACAAAGCCAGTGATTCATTCGCACACCTGAAGACCAGAAAAACACTCACCAAAGTAAAATTAGGGCCATGTTTGTTTTTTTATTATTTTTTAAAAAAAAGCAAACATGACATGTACTAAGTAAAGCAATAAATCACTTTTCCAGCATCATTCAAATACACATACGCCCCAGAAACTACCTGAAAGTACCTTATGTAACAGAACTGCCTCGAAAGCTCACCCTGAAGTAGCTGAACTTGATTACTCATTGATTTAAGGGTACAGAAAATAAATGCATGCATATTTTTAACAACAATGACTTACCATTGTTATGTTGTTTCCATTTAGCAAAATCTGGTCTAGTTTTGTGATTCTTCTGCCCTCAGGTGTAATCTCACTGAAGCAGGATCAGAAAAAGTAAGTAAGAACACAGAACCAGGGACAACGATTCCAGTTTTGATTGCAGAACTAACACAAATATCTGCATTACGACGACAATTGTTGGAACACAACGCAGCATAACCTTGACAGAGAAATTGACCACCTGGGTAAAGAAAGCTACCTGGCAAGTAAGAAGATCCACTGTATTTTTCTGCTCGGTACATAAACACAGACTCACCCTCTACATGTCAGCAATTTCTTGAACTACCACCAATAATCAAACCAGGCTTCAAATAGCAACGTGGCATAACAAAGCAATAAATACTTATCCTTAAATCCGCTAAACTTTTAAATCTTTGCCTAGATCTTAAGGAAATGTAAAAGCAGCAAACTACTAGAAAGTTCAACACACAACCCATGCAAAATTAAGGATATAAATTAGGAACCTGATTATAGTTATCAGTCATGCAACAGCTACTCTAAAATGTGGCTGTCCTGAATAGGTCACCTTCCTTAATATTAAGTCCAAGATACAAACTATTCAGCTGGCAAGCATTCCAAACATTTATATAAAACCACTTTGCATATATATCTTACACAGTATTTTTCCTCAAGAAGCCAAACATGAAATGGCAAATAGAGGCAGAAATAATACTTACAATTCCGTAACATCTTCTAACACCATATCTGAAGATCCACTTTCAAGGAAAACATGGCCCAGAATTTTAAAATAAAAATTTTAATTTTATACTTAACTGTAATTTTATCTATAAAATAAAAATATCAGAATAATACAGTTGATCCATACAAAAAGGTTCTGTCCAGTGAACCCTAGCCTCTCTAAAGCAATAAATTAATTCAGCCACCGTATAAAGCGAATGGCATTAACATTTCCAGCAAAGGATACTGACAAAGTCATCGAATCCTAGAAGCGTTCCAACAATTTCTTTATCACTTTTCATCACAATATGAATGCGGGAACCTATGCACTTGTCCACAAGTTCTGTAAATAAAAGTTTTAAGGAAAATGGAATTCAGAAGAGATTGTTTCATAGTAGATACGTTTCCTAAACAAAAACCCTGATATTGTGACAACAAAGAAGTAATTACCACGGACACTGGTTTAAAAAACAAGAACAAACAAACAAAAAGACTAAAAATATGACTAAAAAAAAAAAGGGGGGGATAAAAGACATTTATTAAAAAAAAGGTGTCCGTGCACGAATCGCTGCTGCCAGCGAGCAACGGGCTGGCCGGCCCGCGGCCCCCTCGCCCCTCAGCCCCCGGCTCCACAGCCCCCCCCCAGGCCCCTCGGCCCCCCCGGCGCTTCCCGCCCGCTCACGGCTCTCTTGGCCGGCCCCGCACTCGGCCGCCGCCGCCCACCCTGCTCAAGCTTCCCGCCAAGCAGCGGCGCCACCCCGAGGTGCCCGCGAACAGCCTCGCCCGCACCCCGGCCCCGCCCGGCCACAACGCGGGAGCCCCCGCGGCCCCGCAGGGTCACAGCGCGGGTCCTCCCCCGCCCCGGCCCGAACACCGGAGCCCGCGGCGGCGCCGCCGCTTACCGAGCGGCAGCAGCTGGGAAGGGTTTGTGGTCGCGTTCGCCGCCATCTCGCATCCGGACCTGACCAATCGCTGCCGCCCCGCGCGGCTACACAGCCTGCCGAGCAGCCCCGACGAGCCGATGGCAGAGCCGTCGCTCCGCCCCGCCCCGCCCCGCCGCTCCGGACCGCCCCGCGCTCTTCCTGCCTGTATCGGCAGAGCGATGCAGTCGTGACAGCCGCCTGCCTGCTGTTGGTCGCGTTCAGGCGCGGCCCCTTCCTCTGCTCCCGCCGCCCCAGTCAGGCAGCGCTGCCCCGGGCCGTGCCCCGCACATCACCCGCCGCTCCCATCGCCCTCCTGCAGGGGCACGGACCGTAGCTCTGCACAGCCTGGCGCACCCTTCAGAGGGGCTGTTGCAGGAGGGGTGCTCAGCAGCCCTTTCCGCCCCCTGAGGGACCGCCGGCACCGCCCCGCCATGGCCGGGCGCCACCGGGGCTGGGGGGCTCCCGGACCCTGCCCGCGGCCAGATCCCGGCGATCCAACACCGGCTGTTGCCAGAGGAGAGGGAGAGTCAGGGCACCTGGCCGGTGCCATCGCTCACATGGGTCCCGCGCGCTTCTCCGGAGCCACGACAGGCAATATTAAATAATTCATAATAAATAATTAAATACTAAACACCTCAGTATTTAAGTCAATTTTAAGTATTTTACTGGGCTTTGAGTGTTTTTATTCTGTAACCAGCTATCCCACTCAATGAAGGGAATCAATTAAACACCTGCATTTCTAGAATACTTGTTTTTTGTGTCCTATGGCATTGAAAAGCATGTATTAACTATGCTGAAATGTCATTCACTGTAAGGCAATCTTAGCTTGCAGAAATACATGGGCTCTGTTGCTTGATAGATGTCTCCTGGAGTTTAGGTTGTGTTCTTGCAGCAGATAACATTTGCCAAACTGTGAAACTGCACAACAGTACATCAGAACTGTTCTTTTGTACAAAATAACGTTAACAACACAGACGGCAAGTTTCACAGGTTTCCGCATTTGTCTTCCAAGCCTACACCACATGTTACGGTGCTGCAGTCTGCACGCTGCGGAGCAACCCTGGCTGCAAGAGGTGTTCCCACTGACACAGAATCCTCCACC
Source organism: Falco naumanni (assembly GCF_017639655.2). Lineage (NCBI taxonomy): Eukaryota > Metazoa > Chordata > Aves > Falconiformes > Falconidae > Falco > Falco naumanni. Next base: position 20,395,904 of record NC_054057.1, on the reverse strand, counting down.
AGAGGATTATACTTCTACCCTCTTATCAGCTCTACCAAGCTGACAGGGGCAGACACACCCCTGAGTTCACCTCCTCCAGAGGCGCACAGTTGCACTGGGCTAAGTATTCACAAGCACAGTCACATCACAACAATTCCCAGGAAAGAGAATGTGCCTGTCAACTCAGGCCAAGGAAGTGACCTAGGGACAAGCTGCCCTCTGACCATGACTAGGGAGTCCCAGATCCTATTTCACTCCTGGTCACACGGCACCTTGGCAACAAGCACGCAATGAACATGGAAAAGGCGTCCCGAGATCTCCAACATCCACAATGGTTTTCATTCCATGAAGATGGCCATGCTCGGCAGCACGTCCTCCCCACCTGCACTATCCCTCACTGTCTCCTAAAAGCCAGTAAAGATCTAACCCAAAGACAAGACAAACAAACCTCTACAGAGCTGCTCTGCACAGTGGCCTTGGCCAAAAAGCACGAGCCAAAGGGAGGAAGGAAAGCAGGCAATCGCAGGGACACGACACCTTCCCCCGCTACACCAGCGGATGCTTTCAGAGTCCCTGTTGCCCTCTGCATCTCCACCAGCCATGTCTACAGCAGAGCACTGCAGTGCCACAGCCAAAAGGGTCACGCTGGCAACCGGTGGCACGATGGCAGCACAGGCACAGCCAGCCATCACTAGGGGGGCACGAGGGGGGCTGGAGGGCAGGCCCCAGGCCCCAGGGGCAGCCTTTCTCTCTGCCATTGAAAATGGGCACCCACAGTGGGGCTTTCTGGGCCTCATGGGTCCCAATGCACGGCAGCGGCCGTTGGTGACCTCACCGGCCTTCCGGTGCACCAGCGGGCAGTTGGTGACTTCACCGGCCTTCTGGTGCACCAGCGGGCAGCCCTGTGGCTGGCCCACAGCTCGCTGCGCAGCTGGAAACCCTGACAGCAAGCGTGCTCGGCAGGGGAGGACGCGGCCAAGCCAGACCAGAGCCCAGCGCCAGCCGGGTGAGCAACAAGAGGTTATTGCAACCCCTGAGGATGCAGCCCAAGCTCGGAACGGAAACTGCACGACACAACGAGCAGCACCGATGCCAAGTGCGCCCGGCACGTGGCAGTTGGCCTGACAGGGCATGGCCCTGAGCCCATGCAGGTGGATCCACCACGAGAGAATCCACAGTCAATGCCGGTGGATCCACCATGCCACGAGCAAGAGCCCATGCAGGTGGATCCACCGCAAGACCAGCAGGAGCCCATGGAGCTGGATCCACCCTGCACAAGCCCGAAGGGGCACCACGCCGCCGTGGCCAGGCTGCTTGGAGCACCGCAGGGCTGCCAGGGGCTCTCAGGGGCCCCGCAGAGAGACCAAGTGATGCCACCCAGGCAGCACACACCAGCCCTAGAGTGGACCATCCACACTGACACCGGGCAGGCTCATAGGAAGGTCACCCGGCTGTCAAGCCGCACATGAGCCCTGCTTTCCCACCCTGCACCACCACCCCTCATGAAGCGGGGCCATCTCCTCTGCCCTGAGCCCTGGGGAAGAGGCGATGACCGGGGCTGCCACCTTCTGTCTGGCAGCACCAGAGCACCAGGAGGAGTCCCTTGGAGGCTGCCAGAGACCATCAGAGATTGCCAAAAACCACCGCAGACCACCGAGGACAGCCAGGGACTTACAGAAATTGCCAGAGACCATCGGAGACCACCAAGGACTGCTGAGGACAACCCAGGACCACTGAGGACCACCAAGGATGACCCAGGACCACCAAGGACCACAGAGGATGACCCAGGACCACCGAGGACCGCCGAGGATGACCCAGGATCGCCAAGGACCACAGAGGATGAACCAGGACCACCGAGGAGCACAGAGGATGACCCAGGACAATTGAGGACCACCGAGGATGACCCAGGACCATTGAGGACAGCCGAGCATGACCCAGGACCATCGAGGACCACTGAACATGACCCAGGACCATCGAGGACCTCCAAGGACAACCCAGAACTGCTGAGGACAACCCAGGACCACCGAGGATCACTGAGGATGACCCAGGACCACTGAGGACCACCCACGATGACCCAGGACCACCAGAGACTGTTGGACTCCCCTGGAGCACCACCCAGGTTACTGGGGCCTGCAGGTAGCATTTTTTCAGTCTGAGGATGAGCAGGACAGTGGGGGGGGGGCTGTCCTCAGCCAGCTCTCGCCTCAGGCACCAAATACAGGGGGGGTGAACATGAAGCCAGACCCACCCTGGCAGCGTGCACAGAACAACAACCCGTCAGTACAGACGGCGGATGCCCCATCCCTGGGAACATTCAAGATGGACAGACAGCTCCTCCCATGGAGAAGCAGGCAACTTCAGTTCTGACACAAAGAACTTTTGCCAGGATTGGACAACAAACAACAAAAAAATAAACCAAATAAAATCCGATTTAAAAAAAAAAAAACAAACCACACAATAAAAATCAGTTTCATAAACAAAAAAGCTCTACACTCTTCTTTTAGCACTTTTGAGAGGGCATGCACGCTCCTGTGTCCCGTCCTGGCCTCCCCAGGACAGGAAAGACACTGACATCTGCATTGCAGGCCCACGGGAAGCTTTGTCTATGTGTCTGTACAAGCTGCAAACCTGACCTAACTCCTCTTTGCTTCACACGCAGTCAGGAGCAACTGACACAACTTCAAGCAGAATCGGGCACTAGAGACAGGCCCTGCCTCCTTCCACATCGGTCTTTGGCAAACGCTACAGCTCACACCTGCAGCCCACGTTCCACACGGCAGACCCAGCACACGTTCACCCGAGGCACTGGAGCGTGCTGAGTCCTCAGGGGAGAGCACCCAGCTCTGGCCTCAGAACTGAAAGCAACATTACTGTGGCAGTCAGGGCACTGCAGAAAGGCAGACCACAGGCACAAAAGCTTGCTCCTGACTAAACACGGTTCAATTACGTCTTGAAAGCGGCCCCAAAGACACAGCAGGAGCCGCGCAATGCCTCATCAGCTCGCCCCTCTCTGCCCTGTGCTCCATCACACACAGTACACGCTGGCAGTGGCATTTCTTCAGCTTCCTCACCCAGCTGCACAGAAAAAGGTGTCATCAACATACAGAGGAAGACACAAGTATTACCACCAGGGATGCTGACTGCCAGCTTTGATGGTGATTTCCCACAGCCCATCTAAATTACTCGCGGCACTGGGCACAGTGGGGGAATTTGGTTGGGCTGAGTCACATGTAACCATGGGTTTCCTTCAGCCTTCTCTTCCAACACTTCCCAGTTAGGGAGCTTCCAACAACTGGGGAGCGTTCAAGAAGGCAGGAGCTGCAGTAAGAGCCTCAGGCAACTTTCTGGACCATAGCTGAAAACAAACTCTAATGGCTCAGCACCACTCTAGAATCTGTCTGCCTTCAATTTCTTTAATCCATCTTCAGACTATTTCTGTTGTTTGTCTTGACAGCCAGTGTGGGAACATAGTGTGCGCTACGTCTTTGTGTGTAAGACCCATTCCTGTCATTGCTGTCAGCAGGTTTCTATGGAAGCCGGTTCAGTTTGCTGTGGAGACTGGATGAAGTTCAGCACCTCCAGAGCATGGCTCCTGCCATCCTCAGATAAGTGGAAGGAACTGGCCTTTGGAGGTACTGCCTTGCTCCCTGAAGTGACAAGAAAGCTGAGACAATTGCTTCTTCACATCAGGTGAAGTGAATTCCAACAGAAGTGAGTTGGCAGAATCTCCCAGGAGACCTGTAGCAGAGTCAAAACCTGAGCCTGGGTTTCTCATTCATCCTCTTTTAGACCACTGTTTGTGGCAGCAAATACACTGTCCCATCAAAGTGATCACTTCCAAGAATATCACGGCTCTGCTAGGGCTTTCTAATGGGTTTTCTTGTAGGTCCCCTCAACGGAAGATCTCTTGTGGACTCATAGACTTTTTTATAGACCTGGCTGTGCTGCTTGGCTGAGTAATTATGGATTTGAATATTTCTTACTACACTTCCAGATGTCCTCTCTCATAGTACAATACATATTCCTTAAGGCCAGAGTCCAGGAGCCAGTCACACATCACATTCTCACGCAGAGAAGTTTACCACTGAGAAAAAGTTAATGTTATCAACTTTGCAAATCAAGCCTAAGATAACTTGTCTATGCCCTTTGCTAACTGCTGCAGAATTAGGGAAATGAACAATTAGGCAGACAGAGCAGGCTGTCAAGGACCAGGTCAGGAAAAGCAACTGGAGAAGAGGGAAACCTGAAGTTAATTTCTTGGTTTATTGTTCTCATAGGCCGAACAATAACTCATCCAGTGGCCAATGTCGCAGCTTTGATTTTTTGTTTCTAACCGGTGTCCTGCAGACGATTCATGTGTAAACACGCTATGTGGCACAGTCCCACAAGCACAGTCTTCTGGTATTTTTATTACTGATTGCCATGATAAGACTCTGGCTGACTTTACATGTAAACACGTCCAAGCCTTGCATTGATCCCTCTGGAAAATGCCTTTCTCTTCTCTTTAGAATAATTACTTCATGGGTTTACCTTTCTTGACTCAGAGAACCTGACATCATTTTGTAGGATACTTTGTCGGATGTGTCTTTGCTCCATATCAGTGTTCACCTCAGAGCTGTACTGTTCCCCTCGCACTCATGGGGAAGGGACAGGGAAAAGGCCATTGGAGATCACCTGATCTCTATGCTAGGAGCCAACAGTAACATCTCTTGAAGTGAGCCACTTTGCTTATTTCATCCACCTGAAGTCTCGTTACTTTATTCTTATGGGAATAAATAGGGAAAACACTACAAGGAAGCATTTTCATTGGCTGATTCTCACTCAAGGTGTAACACTCAGAATATCCGTGTGCCCATCCTGGATGCGCAGAAACGAACTTTTACAAGTACAGGGTGTGATTATGCAACCACGCACACACTGTTATGTACAAAAAAAGGCTTTCACCAAAGTCATCTCCATTCAGTCAAAAAAACATTCCAGATTTCTCACCACAATCACAAAAGGAGTAACAGTGATTGACAAGGAGGGATCAGCATTACTTGAGGGACAAAACCCCAAGCAGCTTTACAGACAAAGTCAGTATTGCATTAAAGGTCACTTCCCACAGCTGTACTCCAATACAGAGTTAAGGAGCTAAACATTTTCCAGATGCCCTTTTAATCCTGTACTTGATGGTAAAGGGCTTGTGCTAAACATACTTTGTTTCAATAAACTGCATGGAAATTATTAACAATGAAATACACTGCCAGAAGAGACATCTATAGCCGTAACTTGGAAAGCATCTGTTCACTTGGCAGTTAATTTTCTTAATTTGCTTGGATTCGTTTTTGTTACAGTTTCTTCATTTACTTGTTGATCACTTCCACAAATGGGACTAATGACATGAGGCAAGCAAACGGATTTTCAAATATTTAACAAGCAACAGAGGGTTGCTTAAATGGAGAAAGAAAGGTAGTTTAAGTACTAGTAAGCATCCAACTCTTTTCTCCTTGACTTAGCCCAAAAGACCTCTTTCAGTCTCACCTGCTTTCCTTATGAAAGCTGTGCCCATTTATTTTCCAACCATAAAATCTAGCTCCAGTTTGCCACATTTCTTTCCTGAAAATACATTCCCTAATTAATGACTGAATAACACAAAAGCAATAAAATCCACACAGGCATCTAGGATTTCAAAACCCACGGACCATCAGATTTTCTCTTACTAGTAATGTGAAAAAAGGAATGAGAGTTCAGCTCAGAAAGGCACTTCAGAATTTGCTTTCCAAAAACCATCACTGGGGCCTTTTGCTGAGAGAGATTTATCAGGTATGTCTACATAAATCAGGTTCAGTTTGGACACACTTCAACAGTTGCCCAAAGCATCCTGCAGTACTGGGGGTCCTATTTTTGAGTGCCAGTCTAAGAAATCGGGGCTTCTTGGTTTTTATCTCAACACTTCAGGTCCAGCTACAGTCAGCTGACGTCTCCAGTGCTTCCCAAACATTTGCCTATGGGATTTCAAAGTTGCAGTCAAAAGCAAAAGCACACAAAAATCCACAGTTTTGGAGCTAGAGCACATCCAGATAATAGCCTTTATTCTGCAGGTGCTGCTTGATTCACAGCTACAAAATAATAAAGCCCTACTTGAGAGAGAACAACGCAGCAAACCAAACCAGTCCATATTTTTGCTCAGGCAGTTACAGTGTTTCTTAGAGATGGGTTAATCTTTGAAACTTTGGGTCTAAGCATATGGCCTCAACAGAACACACATGCTGACACTACAGAATCAATGAGAAATATCGGAAGCTAGCTTTGATTCAAGCAAAAACAGTTGACAGCTCCAAAGCAGACCATTTTCCTAAAGAGAGTATCTACACAGTGAAGCATACTCAATGAGCTGCTCCACTGTTCCCAGCAGACAGTGGCTCTAAGGCTGCTCTTTCTAGTCAGTTAGTTCTTTGCTTTTCACCCACCAACATAAAAGGAAGCAGTAATTTGCTGCCAGTATTTGACAAGGCACTACCAGCTGTAGCTAAAAAAATAAACTAGATTTTTAACACCTCAATGCAGATTTTTTTTTTCCATTCCTGCTTGCTGCCCACCATGGACTATTTTCTATATTGGGGGAAAGAATTTCTCAGGCCACTCCTCCACAACCCTCACATTGATTGAAATCAGCCATGCAAATTCCTGAGTTGTATTCCTGGTGTTCAGATATAGGATCACATCACTGTCCACAAGTTGAAATAAACAGGAACTTCAGGCTAAAGCAGAGCCTTCACTGACCAGCTTGCTAAAAGCCAGGCCCCAGAGAAGGGCTCATTTCCCCACGTTAATATTAAAAAACCAATGAACTGCCTGCTCAGCACTGTGTCACAATTAAGCCTATGCAGGAGGCACCATGCGTCACGTAAGATCCCACAAGTTGCTTCCTCTCCCATGAGAAAGACCCACGGAGCAGGATTCTTCCTGCCTAGCACATTGGGTTATTTTTAAAGTACCACCCCCTGGAGTTCAAAACACCCATAAAAACAGAAAGCTCTCATCAGTTTGAACTGTCTGCTATTAGAAAGCAAATCATGGGCTGATTTTGGCACAGAAATCATACGTCGCATGAGGCTTATTTCAAATTACAGCTTCTTACATCACTTTGGCATATACAGTACACTGATTTATGCTCTTTGGACTGGGTTCTTTTTTGCATTAAGACTCATTTATAATTTCTAGGCATGGAGTGTCAAAGTAGATGAAGGTTACATTTATGCTTCAGGATGGACAAACAGCAGGCTAGCTCTACACTCCGTTACAAATGGATCTGTATGAAGGGTGTCTCTGTCAGACTTAGAAATTCGAGGGGAGTCAATTTCCTATTATAATCCATCATCACCAAGTATGGTCTCACTACCAGAGGTGAAAACTGAAAGCAGAAATAAGCAAGACAAACTCCTTCTAAAGCTTTTTTTTTTTTTTGGTAGCAATACAAATACCAACGTGTAATATACAATAATGCATATTGCCATTCAAACAAGGCAGTAACAGTCCGTGGCGATGCTGCAAGGTTCCTAGGCAGCCACCATGCTCATTTTTACCTCCAGTCATCCTTTGAGAGATTAGATAAAATATTCATCTCTTCATCATCTTGCAAAAGACGATACACTACACTAACATGGTGATTTTCAAGCACAGACCAGTCATTATATAGAATGGCTGAGTCTGACCTAGCATTTAAAAGAAAACATAGGAAAGGTTATGTTTCTTCCCTGTCCCTTTTCCTTTGATCAGCTACAGAGAATTAGTTCTATAGCACGGACAGGAGTATTTTAAGAGCATTTGTAATACTTTGTTTGTTGCTGTTATTCAGTAAAAGAAAAGTAAAGATCAAAACTCACACAAAATTGATTTCATCAATCAAGAGTCACCTAGCCTCTCTGTTACACACTTAAAAAATATGCTGAGAGCTGCGAGAGATACGTAAACTTACAGCTGAATCATGAGGTTCTTTTCCAGCTCTTGCGCATGTTGCTCTCATAATAAAGCCTGATGGTACCCAAGGAAGCAATTGCAAGTTGTGTCCCAATATTGTTTCCAGAACAGCAAACTCGCTGTAAGCAAGATAGAACTGAGCTGCTTTCTGTCATCTGTGCGCTCGGCTACGCTGTCTGGAAGGGCAATTGCCAGTGGAACAGAGTAAGGCCAAAGGTACTTCATGCCTTAGTTTAAGCTCTAGGACACAGAGCTGAGACTGATGGATGGCTGAGGTGGTCTGAAGACAAAGGTGTTGCTGGAACTTAACGGCACCAGAGGGTGAGTATGGTTTGTTACAGGCCCCACTCAGTTCTGCTTCCCAGAGAGCAGTGTATACTTCTCCCTCCTGTACTTTAAACCCTCAAGGTTTCAGTGTCACAGAAATTAATATTTCGGAAATACAGCAAATCCCTAATTCTTGCATGCATGAAGCGCAAGTAAGAAGTGGAGTGTGGCTTGGCCCAGAAGAGAAACAGAAACATCCTTCTACATTCCGTTCCCAAGCTTTCCTGAGCACGTGTGTGATTTAGCCTAGCAACATTTATCTATCTGCATGATTCAGCTAACATCCTCCAGGTATCTTACTTAGAGTTAGATGCAATGCATCTTAGAAATGCCCAGCTGTCAGTCAAGGATATCTACGTATTTTGTCACCACTACCAGTACACTCCCATTGTCAAAATAACAAGTAACAATAACAAAATGCCCAGTTATCACTGCAACCACAGACTTCACAATCTTTGCATGCTTCGGAATTTTGCTGCCATCTTCATCTTCTTCTCTCTTCCACCAACCCAGAAGCCTTATAGAAGATTCTGAGTTCAAAAAAATACAGCGGTTCGGTCTAGTCTGGGAACAGCTAATTGCTGTCTAGCAATTTACAAAGCTCTAAAAAATTACGTCCCTGAACAGGTAGCGGTAAACATACACTTTGGCTGCAGGTGTGCTTTTCCACTCAAGTGAAAATAGTACATGTAGCATTGGTGTTCACCAATAAATACAGGTATTGTTAAGTTCTTAATCTATGTAGTTGATATCTGATTCTTCAAATTCAATGAGAAAAAAACTGTTGAATTATAGTAGCTCTTCCAAAACTGTAACTCCATCAAAATACGACACCCTGGACAGCAACTTGTCTTTGGCAGCTTTACACAGAAACATTTTGGGACCTTCCTTTTTCCTGATTATTAATATGAAATCATGCTCAGGAAGCTAGAATGCATGCATTCCACTGTAAATGGCTGAGCAAGACAAAACTAAATGCAACCTAAGGCAGTGAACTTTCCTCCTGTAACACTTCAAAGCAAAAGCTCCTGTGCTTTCCTAGGTGCCTGTGCCGTTATTCCCCAAAGGTTCCTCCCTCCATTTCCCAGCCCCTCATCGTGATTTACAATGGCCTCACCGTGTCTGGATATGAAAGTTGTTGGTGGTTCCAGTGTGTTCATAGTCATGGATGGCAGCTGCAAAGATCATAGCGAAGATCTCCAGCTCTGTCAGCCAGTGCTGAAAAGAGATTAAGAGCAATCAGATAAACTGTCATTTTCCCAGGCATTAAAGCTTTTGTCCTTAAAGGCAAGTTATCCCCTGCTGACAGTCAATGCCGCACATCATTGCCTTTCCCCTGCAGCCTGCCAGCTGTTGTAAGCAAACTTCTGCCGTTGATGCACAAAAGCCAAACCAGTGTTTTTCCTGAAGCTTCATCCAAATAAACTGAGCTTCAGCAAAATGTTTTCAGGAGCTAGTAAGGCTTAAGGCAGAGCAAGGGGAAACATGTGCCCTTCTCAAAGAGCACTGTGTGAGGAAGAGAGAGGGGAAAACCTCAAGACAATCAAGGTTCTTCAAGTGGAACTTGATGACACATGTGCAGGTACACATGTTCCACCACGGTATGTATTTTCAGCTCAGCTGACCTTTGTAGCAGAGCCTCAAATACAGAAGAATGTCACTAACTTCCAGTAGCTAAAAGTCATAGAACCATAGAATCACAGAATGGTTTGGGTTAGAAAGGAGCTTAACGGTCATCTAGTTCCAACCCCCCTGCCATGGGCAGGGACACCGTCCACTAGACCAGGCTGCTCCAAGCCCCATCCATCCAGCCTGGCCTTGAACACTGCCAGGGATGGGGCACCCACAGCTTCTCTGGGCAACCTGTGCCAGTGCCTCACCACCCCCACAGTAAAGAATGTCTTCCTAATATCCAATCTAAATCTATCCTTTTTTGGTTAAAACCACGTACCCCTTGTCCTGTCTCAACAGGCCCTGCTGAAAAGTTTGTCCTCGTCTTTCTTATAAGCCCCCTTTAAGTACTGAAAGGCTGCAGCAGGTCTCCCCAGAGCCTTCTCTTCTCCAGGCTGAACAACCCCAACTCTCTCAGCCTGTCTGCATAGGAGAGGAGCTCCAGCCTTCTGGTCATCTTCATGGCCCTCCTATGGACTCGTTCCAACAGGTCCATGTCCTTTTTATGTTGGTGGCTCCAGAGCTGAACGCAGTACTCCACGTGGGGTCTCACCACAGTGGAAGAGAGGGGGAGAATCTCCTCCCTCGACCTGCTGGCCACATTTGTTTTGAGACAGCCCAGGATAGGGTTGGCCCTCTGGCTACAAGTGCACATTGTTGGGTCACATCCACCAGCACCCTCAAGTCCTTCTCCTCAGGGGAGCTCTCAACCCATTCTCCACCCAGCCTGTATTGATAGCAGGGCTTGCCCCAACCCAGATGCAGGACCTTGCACTTGGCCTCGTTGAACTTCATGAGGTTCACAGGGGCTCCCCCGTGAGCCGAGCTTGGAGGAGGTGATCCTTGAATGTTAACCGTCTTTCTTGGTGCCTCTTCGTGCCAGGGCTCTCATGCTACTCTACCAAGCAGATCCCTGAAGAGGCCAGAATCTGCTTTCCTGAAGTCTAGGGCAGTGATCTTGCTGTGTGCCCTCCTTGCTGCCCTAAGGATTTTGAACACCACCATTTTGTGGTCACTGCAGCCAAGGCTGCCCTTGAGCTTCACATTCCCCACCAGCCCCTCCATGTTGGTGAGAACAAGGTTCAGCATGGCACCTCTCTTCACTGGCTCCTCCATCACTTGGAAGTTATCTTCAACACAGTCCAAGAATGTCCTGAATTGCTTGTGCCCTGCTGTGTTGTTCTCTCCAACAAATATCGGGGTGGCTGAAGTCCCCCATGAGGACCAGGGCTCATGAACATCATGTGGTTCGTACCTGTCTATAGAGGGCTTCGCCTGCTCAGTCTTCCTGGTTGGACGGCCTGTAGCAGACCCCCACTATAATGTCACCTGTCACTCCCCATCCAGCCCCAGATGGAGCTCCATGCATTTGAGCTGGCTGCTGACCTAGAGGGTGAAGCCCCCTCCTCCCTTCCCCTGCCTGTCCTTCCTACAGAGCTTCTAATCCTTCCATTCCAGTCTTCAGCGATGACTGAATCATAAGGAAAAAGGGGCACAAAACCTCACAAGATGTACTTCTTGCTATTTATTTACCATTTATAGACACGTTGGAGAAAGTCCTGAGGGTTTTTTTTTTCCTAATCGCCTAGTCGAAGCCTTATTTTTCAATGCTTAACTCGCTTCTAACTTAGATTTCTAAAGGATTCAGAGGCTTTTAATCATTTTTCTCAGAGTCAATCAATCATTTTATATCTGGGTTTCCACTGGCAGCACACAAGGAGGGCTGTTAACATCAAGAGCATCAGAGACAAAGGCTCTGGATACTATAGATGCTGTCAATATTTGTATGAAATGCTTAAACATACTAAATTTAGAGAAAACCTTTACCACAGTGGCTGCCAAATATTTTTGTAACAGTTCACTGTCAATCTGCAAACGTCTTGACAGACATTCATGTACAAACTGCCTTTTAATTCAAAGCCCAGTAAAGGCAATATGGTTTCATAAATCTATTCTAGACAACTACTACAGCTCAGGGACCATCACTGGCCTGTTAACCACAGTGCAGGGGAAGCACAGGTAACGGGGGTCTGTACACAGCGACCTGTCTAGCTTTCTCCTGCCATTCACAGCCACCTCTGCGCAACCAATTACGAATTAAGCAAGTACAGCATAAACGATCTCCTTACATTAAAGATGCGGTTTGAAAATATTGGCCAGAGATATTTCGCACAATGCCACTGACCATAATCAAGGCAGCTCTTGAATTTTCGGGGTGGGTGTGGTGTGTGAAAGATCAAGAAATGAGCAGACACACAAACCAAATTATTTTCTCATTTCTACACAGTTGGTTCAGGACAGGAACGGACAGCACTAATGGTGGAGAAATCTGTGATGTTTCTGTTTCCAGGCATGACTTGTGAATAAGGAATGCTTTACAGCTGATAAAGAACATGATTTCAACATTCTAGCAACAGCGTCTGGCAACTGCAATGGAAAAGAAATGGAACTAGGGTTTCCAAGATACAAGTCTAGATCTGGACTTCCATTCCTCAACCATGTTCTGCCATTTCCCAAAAGGCGAGCGTGTGAATGACAGAAAAATAATCAGGCAAAAGCGCTCAGGAACAGGCAGAGCAAACCTACATTATGCACGCAGAACTACCACGGGGCATGCCCAGCTAGTCTGATGCATCCACTTCAGACCTTCAGGGCACCATCTGACAAGTCCCACTCCAACAGCATCTTATGACCCAAATCTTAAAACATCAGTAAGGCTGCGAGCTCTGTGCCTGAGGTCCTCTACCCCTTAAGGCATGTACAGGAAAAGTGCTAACTTGCATGCCCTACCAAACCATCACTGGCTGAACAAGTTTAGGTAAATGGGGGTTTTCAAATAGGGTGTAATACACCTGAGGAGAGATATTAAATATCATAACAGCATTTGCAGAAGACCACTCAGAACACAGACTGGGATTACCGTTGTGAATAGTGGGTAATAAATAAATCAGTGTAAGTAGTACAAAGTCAAAATAGGCTTGTGACTAACAGGAGGGAAATAGCAGGTAAGTAATTGCAACCTTTTAGTCCCTTTTATCTGCTACAACCTTGCAAGGCTGCAAAGAAGATGGCAAAGAGCCCGCAGAGAACGGATGCCATCTCCATCAAAGCAGTGATATTACCATTTACTAGTCTGTGATGGATTTCATTTTGGGAACAGAGAGCTAGCTTTAAAGAACAAATTCATCATGAGCTATTGAGAAAGCAGCAGGACACCGTCACAGGTGAAAAGAATGAGGACATGTGAATGTTTTTCATTTCTAAAGGGTTGATAAAAACAATCCAGAACCAAACCTTCAACTTTCTGCATTGATAGGGGGTGCGGGATAGAGCGGGAAGAAGGCATGAAAGAACAAGTATTGGCTTCTAGGGTGGAAACAAGAAAGGGTAATAAGGCATGATTCTCTTTCACAAACATACAGTAAATATGAAGAAGTAGCTACTAAGGCAAGTCATTGGCATGTAAACAAAAGGACTGATGCATATCGATGCCTACAGGAAGAAAGAGGAAGGAGCAGTCTTCCATTCTAACAAAACAAATGGATGCATTTCCAAGAAAATGCTACAAAGCAAAGAGAGCAATAATTAGCTTTTTTCCTTCCTCAGAGTTTATGGTCTTTTATTCAAAAGAAGTTATCATTTTCAGAGCTCATGATGATTAGTCTAGAGGAGATGAGGATCTCCCATCCCTTTGGTACAAACAGATGTGACAAAAGTCTCGCACTTCTGCAGGTTTACAAGTCTGCTGCAGGAAATAGTATCCTCTAATTCTTGACAGTATCACAGAAAGAACTAGCTAAAACCAACTCTATATTTTAGACAAAGACCAAGGAACAACTGAGTCTGCGCGAAAAGAGAAGGTAAAAAGTTCAGAGCAAGAGAGACTACCAAGCCTTCATCCCCCATGACCACCATGACCACCACCAAGAGGCACCACACAAGCGCAGTTGGGAAGGACTTATAGAAATGACTTCTTGGAACTAATGTAAATATAATATGAATTGGGGCTAGTTTATGAATATGTATAGGCGTATTTAGAAATCTTATGTATATGCAACACTTGATTATATAAATTGAGTCAAGTTGTTGCCCCAAGTGTGCACAGCTTTGGTGGGATTACCGCGGTGGTGCTGCCCAGCGCTGAATAAACATACCTACTTTACAATCCGATAAGATTGTGGAGCCTGATTCCACAATCAGACTTCTCATATATATATATATATATATATATATATATATAAAATCCTGTATTTATTTTTTCTGTCATGGCACTTCTGTTGGAGCTGAGGAACAATACAAAATTGCATGCTTTATTGTTATAATTTGAGCCTCTGGATACTATGTTAGTGATGAGATTTTCTTTAAGCATTATTCCTGTATAGTTCTTTCAAAAAGAGTATTTTCCTCCCAGTTTCCACAGCAAATCTTAAGTATACACTCTCTATCAAATGTTGTTGGTTTAAATAACCAGAACTGAACCGTAACAAAGGTTAAAGAGGCAGCATGATCTGCGTGCAATGAGATAAAAAAAAAACTTTTTTTTTTAATTTTCTCTCACACTACATTTGCCAGTGCTCTTGGACAAGTCTTTCAACTGTCCTGCTACGGTATCATAATGTACACTGAGTAGTGATGCCAAAACGGCACAGAGTAACTGCTCAGAGACGAATTTTGTCTTAAAGCAGCAAAGGTATTTCTTTTGTGCAACGTTGGGGAGCTAGCCAATTCGCACTGGACAAACGAGCTACAAAGTTTTCAGTGAAAAGCCAGGTAGTTTTCGTGAGAGGTTACAACATCTTTACATATATATTCATTTGATTTTGACACTCAATCATTCCATTCATAATAGGTGGGTGGAACAGACCTTTCAATTTTCTTTGTTCAACGATTCCTGACTTGATGGTCTCCTTATCTCCTTCAGGTGCCCACCATACTTTTCTAATTATTCACATTACATTCCTTTCTCAACACAAACAGAGCATCACCCAGAGCATTGTACCAAACTCATCCTGACTGATGTTTTGGGTGGGTTTTTTTGTAAGACCTTGTTCTGTTTCAGTAGCATAACAGTTAGCAAACAGAAGACGCCTTAACTTGATTTTTCTCATTTTCATCCTTCAGCAACCAACCTGACAAACCTGGACCAAACCCATCCCAGACTTCATTGTGCGCTGCTCTCACCAGCACGACTTCACGCTGGAAGGACGCGGCCAGAGGATGTGCTGTCCTCTGCGCTGCCGGGGGGCTCGGAGCAGAGATTTCCTCAGAAAAGACGACGACCAGAAGAAGGAGAAGGCTTCGCTGTTGGCCCCGCTCGCAGCCCCTAGGGCACCCCGTGGGCAGCGCCGCCTGCGGGGCCCAGGCCCGGCGGGAGGGACCCGGGCGAGGCGGGATGCGACAAAGCCGCGCTCCCCGGCTGCCCCCTCGGTGAGGCGAGCTCTGCTGGAGAGCTCCTCGCGCGCCGGGCGGGAACTGTGGGGCGGGAACTGAGGGGTGGGAACTGAGAGGCGGGAACTGCAAGGCGGGAGCTGAGGGGCGGGAGCTGAGGGGCGGGAGCGGCACCGCCCCCCGCCCGCCGCCCAGGGCCGAGGCCGCCCTCTGAGGGGCCGGGCCGAGGCGAAACCCCGCCCCGGCGGTGGGGCGGGTGGGCGGTGCGGGCTGGGGGCGGTGCTGCCCTCCCCCGGCCGGGAGCTGCGGAAGCGCAGGCGGCCGTGGCTGCGTCCCTGTCGGCCCCGGGGCGGCGGGAGGCGGAGCGAGAGGCCGGGCACGGCGGCATCCTCCAGGGCGGCCATCGCCGCGGCTCCATGGAGAAGCGGGGTGCCCCGCCAGCCGCCCCCCCGCGGGGCCCGGTGCTGCACATCGTGGTGGTGGGTTTCCACCACAAGAAGGGCTGCCAGGTGAGGGGCGCGGGTGCCGCCCGCCTCCTCGCCCGCCGGCGGGTGCCCCGTGTCTCCCGCCTCCGCCGCGCTTCCTCCCTGCCCTTCCCCGCGTTCCCAGCCTGGCGGCGGGGCGGCCCGGCCCCGGGGGGAAGGCTTGAGCCCCGTGCAGGAGGCGGCGCGTCTGATGGGCCCGGGGGGGGCTTCGCTTTAGCTCCGGCGGGCCGGGTAAAGGAGCAGTTTGAAACCGGCGGTGCGCCGCGAACCGCGTCAGGGCCCCGCTTGGCCGCGGCCTCCCCCGTGGCTGGGCCGGGGGTTCCCTCCGGCAGGGGGGCGCGGGGCGGGGGCCGCCGGCCGGGCCCGTGACTCAGCCCGCTCCAGGCCGTCGGTGTTCACGGGGCTGAGTCCGTGACCGGCGCCCGCCTTACGCGGCGCTGCAGCCGGCGGGCGAGGCGGGGCGAGGGCCGGCGGGGTGAGCTCCCCGCTGCAGGCCTCCCCCGCGGCCCTGGGGGCGCCGGGCACCCCGGTCTCCTGCTGTGCCTGTTTAATGCGTTCAGACAGAGAACGAACAGGAGAACGATGTGTTTAACCTGCCTGCTGTTCTGCGGGCCTAGCCGGGCCGCACCGCGCCGACCTCCGTAGGTAACTCTGGTGCAAACAGCCCGGCAGCCCCGGGCGGTCAGTCGACCCTCGATTTAAGTTGCCTTTGCCTGTCTCTTCCCTCATAAATCCTCCACTGCTTCGTGTGGTCTGTAAGGCAGAAGAATTTTATGTTGTGTATTTCCTAGATCATTATGCTCTGATTTTTTTTCTTTGAATACTTGAAGCAGGAGATGCTGCTGCCCTGTTGGGCTGCGTGCATGGTTGCTTTGCCGTGACTGCAGCAGGTAGATGTGATATTGGACTTGCAGTGAGTCTTTTTCCCTGGAGTGTTCTTAGTATTTACAAAACCTGCCAAAACTATAATGAATGCAATGGTGGTGGTTATACAAGAATTGGTCTGATAAGAACGCGTTTCAGACAAGGGAGCAGAGGGTTAAATTAATATTGTGAACGGTGCAGGAAACAAAACAAACACAGCATGGTAAAGTGGAAAACAATTCCTCATACCAAAAGAGGCAGAAACGCAATAACTCATTGTATGCGTTTGTCCTTCTCTTTCTGCAAAATCTGCACAGTTTTGGAACGCGTCCTTTCTCCTCAGGCTGGCTAGGGGCTCTTCACATGTGGATATTCACAGGATCAGTTCCCACAAAGGAATCTGTTCACCTAGGTTGCGAGGTTTGCATTATTTATCCAGCATTTTCTTGTTAAAGACCATTAGGAAACAAGTGTTAGTTGGGTGTCTGTAGGAGGAAGAGTGCATTTTTCACCTCGCCTTTTTCTTGGCCTTTTGGAGAAGACACAGGTTGCAGACGAAAGTACGGGTGGCTTTTGTGGCTTCCGTTCATCTCTTGGGACCTGTTTCTTGTAACATTATGCTGTGTTGATGCAAAGCAAAAAAACCCCCCCCCCGAACTACCGACCCCAAACAATAAATTAGTAGCAGTGCATTTTATCTTGCTGCTAGTAAAATGTTTGTAGGAGTAAATTTTCAGATGTCCAAAATTGGTTCAAAATACATCTGAACCAAAGCTGTCCTTAAGTATCTCAAGAAATGAGCTGGAGAAGTTTGAGGGGAAGGAGGTTGGGGAAGGGGACAGGGTAGCTGTGTCACAGGGAGAAGAACTGCAGGAACAGAATGACAGTTGGTAAAACCACAAACAGCCAGGCTTCCTAAGGGAAATCTAACCAGAAATCTGATTGTAAATATATTCTACCTATGACTTGGCAGATTTGTTACTGAACTATAAAAAAAAAGCATTGCCTAAAAGAACTGGAGGCAGGGAGCTGAGCAGCTATAGCCTAATGAGTTTGACTTTAGTAGTATGCGAGGCTCTAGAGAATTTTGGAACGAAAGAATTGATTAACAACATGAAACTAAGTAGATTGAGTCCTATGGGCATTCACTAAAGATAGATCATGCTAGACTGACTTGTGTCTTTTATAAGAATAAATGATTGATTTACTCTTTCTGTAAAGGAAGCACTGGCTCCAATCTGCCTGGAACTTGGTAAGGGATCACAGAGCACTACGCACACACACACAAAGAAAAGGTTTTATTTTAAGGTGGAGATACTGGAAAATTAGTACAAGAGCTGGTACGTAGGCAAGGAACAGTGTGAAGGAGAGGAAGCAGCAACAGATTTGTGTCAGAAGAGGAACTGCTGGTCTGAAAGGTGCTTGCAAGGGGTGTTTCTCAAGTCTGAATTTCGGGCTCCATAAGTGGCACTGACAGTTCTTGGGTAGTCTGTTTTCAAGGAAAACGTAGAAGAGCTTGCCTAGGTAGGCTAACAAAATGGATTTTGAGGCTATATTTATGAGAAGACTGTAAGCCACCCTTGCGAATACAGGAGCATTTTTCACTGTTCCTCTGCTGCCTCTTCACAAATAGAAAGCAGAGGCAGTTGTATGATAAGCCGGAACAGGGAACCAAGGTGACCAAAAAGTAAGCCTTGTTTTGGTGGGTTGGTTTTGAGCCACTTGGTTTGTGGGCTCTGTTTGCTTAGCAGACATCTGCAGATGACTAGTATGGGGATGGAAAAGAATGTCTCTTGAAAGTGGCAGCCTGGGACTTCTCTTTTTGGATGTCATGTTTGGTAACGGGCTTTGCAGCATTCATTGAACCACTGCATTAAATGCAGTTGTATTCCAGGAGACTGTCAGAAAGTGAAAAATAAGGAGGAAAACCCAACCATTTAATCTAAAAGGCAGTGTTGACACACAAGTAGATGTGCACATGCCACACGGGAGAAACTCCTGAGTGCAGAAAAGCAAAGTCCAAAGCAGCTTTTACATGGCAGTAGTTCAGAGTGAATTTGGAGAGCTTAAGATTAAGAGATCGTACAACTAGCCTACCAATTGTAACAGGAATTTACCTGGTTTGCCTGAGAAGGCTCCTTTTGGGTTCTGTGTTTCTGTCTCTGTTTTCTCTGTAGTCATACTAGGAAATGCACGTGGAGTTCTTAGGTGTTCTGAGAGATTTCTTGATGCTTGTCAGGCTCTACAGGACTCAAGTCATGAAAGCATTGGCTTATGAAGTGATAATAAGGGAAACCTGCCATAGAAGGGGTGTGATCTGTTTTGGAGTATCTGTAGCAGTTTGGCTCATCAGCGACTGCAGCCCATTACTGGTCCAGCTCCTCCCTGGCTTTTGTTATGTTCTGTTGATCCCCTGCTTCAATATAGGGTAAGACTTTGATTTTGGTGCTGTTTGCGCCCTTCTTCTGGAGTGGTTGACAGGAGATTCCTCAGCAGTTTTCAGGAGCTGTAGTAAGTGGGTAGTGAATACAGAGCAAATAAAGGAAAGGGTTGAGGGTGGGTTTTTTTTTTTTTTCAGAATTATGAAATGCTTTCTCTCGTTACAATAAGCAATAAAGCACTTAATTTACCTTACAGCATTTTAATTTTTGAAAACATTAAATGCTGTGGAAAGTCCTTATCTATCTTTATGATATAGGTCTAGCAAAAACGTAACCTGAATGGAGCTTGACTAGTTAGATGCAAGCTGTGTGTTTGAAAACTACATGGAGATACCTTCACTTTATGGTGAAGGTGGAAGATGGAGAGTCATGAGGTTTAGTTCTCCACTAGTGATCCAGTGTGCTGTGATCCATTTGAACTCTGCCTCCAAGCTTTATTTATATAGGGAGGCAGAGAGATAATAGTCTCTGAGGGTGTAGGAGGCTTAAAACGCCAAGAGTACTCTAAAAATCACTCATTTTGATAGCAGAGTTAAAATGATTTATTCTAAAAGGAGAGGAAGGAAGGTTTCAGTGAAGTTGGAAAAACTTGGATGCAAGAGAGTTACACGCAAGTCTGTGTAAGCCCCCTGGCCAGTTGCTGAGGAAGCAGGTGGTCCCTTGACTGCTGTACTGCCTGACCTGGCACAAGAATCCCCATCTTCTCTTGATGTTTTAAGGCTATTATATCTAAGTAAATACAGACCCTACGTCACCACCAGGCAGGCCAAACATAATCTTACTTCAGTTGAGGCAAGGCCCAGCTTTTCAGCACTCAGTGTCCTGAGCTGTTCTATAGATCACCTCTGACGGTGGGTGACTGTTGCCTTGCCTATCATCTGAAGGGCTGGAATATATTCCAAATTGCTCCTGACTTTATTACACATTTCTTACTGTGTTGTGGAAAAATTAAACTGTATGTAGGGGGGGAAATACTGTGTGGGTCATGGACAGCTCCTGTGAGGGGTCACTTCTGTTTGCTTGGGATCCTTTAGAAAATAACAGCTGATCTTGACCCACTTCTCTGTACATCAGTGGAGAATGACACTTCAGACTCACACAGACAAGGGAGCAGGTAATTGTAAATACAGAAAGGTGTATCCCCATGGAATCCCAAAGTTTGTCCTAAGGATCTTCAAGGTACTTTAACTTTTTAATGTAAATGTGATCTTTGCTTTTTCCGAAGCACTGTCTGAGTGGCCTCTCTGTGTGGGTATGTTCTTGCGTGGACAGTGTCTGAAGATCAATCCCCCTGTTTTGCCTGACCACTGATTTTCTTCCTGGCATGCAAAGGAAAGTTAAGACCAGGAATGAACAGCTGATAGCTATGTTTTAGAGAAGAGCCTCAATATGATCTTTGAAAGGGAGGAATGCTCTTTAACCCTTCTTCCCTTCCTGTGTTTGTGCTCCTCCTGACATTTGAGAGCTTCAGTTACTGCAGCTCAGAAACTAATGCTTGTTGTGATCTGCAGAGATCAGCATGTAACTTGGCCTGAGCAATCTGTGCACGTGGCCTTTTTTCACTCATGCCTAGAGACCGTATGAGGGCTCAAGAGGAATGTGTCCAAGCAGGATTGTTGGCAAATTGGGCTTGACTTTGTTTGCAGAATTAGCACGTGTCTACGGAATGAGTGAGGTCAGTCTGGTTTCTTTATCAACTCTTTTGAGAACTTGCCTACATTTTCAGATCTCCTGCGCCCTCGATTGTAGCACTTGCTTTCGAGAAGGAAATACTGTAGCTGCTGTCTTCAGTAGATTCCATGGGCAGCCTTTCTGAGACATCTTTCTTTTCTTTCGTTAATGGAAACACCTCTAGTCTGTCTCAGTCCCCACTTGTTTGCTGTCTGTCTTCTAAGAATCTGCTTTACTGGAGAATTACTTTTTTCTCTTCTTGATCTTTGTCAGCCCAGCGGTTGCTGCGATTCTATTAGATGTGCTTGACGCTCTTCACCATGTAAGTGTATGCTTTGTTGCCTTTAAAGTCCTTGTGTCTTTGTTTTGGGGCGCATGGTAGGCAGGTATTACACAATAGGTAATCTTCTCTAGTGGTTAAGCAAGATCTTGTTATAGGAAGAACAGAAACAAAAAATACCTTGAAAAGGAACTAGGCTGGAATCAAGCCAAAGTGCTTTGTCCCTGGCTTTATTGATGATAACATGTAGACATTAGCACAATTCCTTTGGGCTTTTTTCACCTGTTTGTGATAATATTATTTAAGCTCTTTAAAGGACCTTTATGAACATGAAATCTCTTGAAGTTAATCATAACATAGGGTATCAAAGATTAGCATGTTGTCTACAATATGTGGATTTGCTTGTGTTAAATAGGTTGAAACTTTGAAAGAAGCTTTTATTAGACAGGCTACTCAAATTAGTGTGGGATGCTAATTGTTTTAAATACACAATGCATTGCTGAGTATACCCTTAGTTGTTGCCTCACGCTTCCATGAACAATACCACAGATTCTAATCTCTTCTGTGGAATTAATTTGGATGTCTATGTAATCCACTTGCTTATTGTATTTTGTGTTCATTGTTCAAGAACTCCCAGGTATGGTGGATTTTTGTTTGCTTTGTATCTTTGTTTAGTTTTTCAAGCTTCGAAGACGCTATGTTTTGATAATCTTGAAGTTGCTTCCTTGAAGTCCCAGACAGGAGGTATTTCTTTGAAGGATTCCATACTGGATATTTTCTCCATAATTGTCCTGATGTTTGAATTGAGAGAAGGTTCCTAAATACCTGTTTGCAGTTACCTAACGCTTCCCATAGTCATCATCATTAACTTTCCTGTTAGGATCTGTCTGTTCTTTGTATGTGTCATAACGTCCAAGTAGTTTACTTAAACACTCTGTACCAGGAATCTTGACCTTTCTCTTGAATAAATGAATGCTAAATCAGTAAAATATGTATTTCTTTACCTCTGTTGCTATCTGTTACTATGTTATCTACCTATTTCAGAATGCTTTCAAATAGTAACTCAGGTTGTCAGCACTTTCATACAAAGTGGCAATGTCATTTACATACGTATAGGATAGAGGGAGGTTCAAAGCTGTAAAATCACTGAACAGAGGTCATCCTATTGGAGTAAATGGAACTTGCAAGTCTCAGCTTTGTGTTCCCTGTCCTGATAATTGACTTTACCTTATGACAGGTACTTTAAAGTGTGCCTACAGTCCTGGTGCTTTGTTTTCCTAGGAAAAGGGGGATCCGTTGTACCACTGGACATCTCCGCCAGCCTGCGTGATCTCCTTCCCATTGGGAACCAGGACATGCAGCAGAGCTGGGGAAAGATCGTGTGTGATGAGGTCAGGGTGCTGTCCTGGGGGAGAGGAAATGCCACCAGTCCCTGTAGCTGGGTGTGTCCATTGAGAGCCGATGGGTGCAGCAGCTTGTGTCGGAGACAACCTGGCTGCCATTGACCCCAGCCTCTGTTAGTTGCTGTGATGGGCAGGTATCAGTTAGGAGTAGAGCTGAGGGTTGCCCTCTCTTGTTTCGTTGAGGAAGAAGCTGCCCTCTGTGGTACCTTGTGTCTTCTTGAGAGTTCATCTTAGGTGAATTCTACCTTATTGTCTGTAAGACCATGATGTTTTGTTTTGAGGGCACAGAGTTCCGTAGCAAGTCCCCTAGGCTGGAATAGTTGTATTATATTCCTCTTCTGGGGGGAGTGTGGGGGGTCTTTTTTGTTTGTTATTTACTTTCTTTGAGGTGACCTATATGAGCAGAAGTTCCAAAGCATAGGATTTGTGTCTGACTTGACCTGTATGATGATAAAAATAAAGTGTTAAGTAATTAGAAAGAGTGTCTGCAATGCATGCTAGCGTGACTTTGAAAACAGATAAAAGGTTTCAGTGTTTCAGATTATTTTATCTTTTCAGGGCCTAAGAGTCAAAACTTTAGTAACCTAGTTAGAGTTTTCGAAGCAAACTTGAATGGTTATTTGGTGCATCTGTAGCAATACAAATGGTGTCTTAGAACTTGTGTAAGTGGCTGCTCTGTAGCTTTAGTGATATGGGAATGTGAGGAAGTTGCAGTTACAGGAACTGGAAGGATAGGAAAGACTGTGCCCTACCTCTTTGTGTGCATTCAGTGGATTTTAAAATATATAAATATGTATCGTACATTTATTTACACATTTTTCTATAAATACGTATGTGCATTGTACATAGTTATTATACACATATGTATTTATCAAAATGTGTAACATTTAAAAATCTTTTGTTAGAGGTCATTATATTACTGCGTAGGCATTATTGTTACACGGATGGGCTCTTCAGCTTGTAGATCCTGATCTGTTGGTTCTGTCATACAACAATGGGGAAAGTTCGTCATTTAAATCTGATTAAATTGTGATTTAAATAATAAATTGTTACCAGTGCTGAAAGACTAACAGCGTTCTTAGATTTTAATTTGGCTGCATGCTGCAGTTGTTATGGTGATTCAGATAACATCATTGGTGTGCTGGTTTTCTCTGGATCTGGCTATGCTAGGACTAATATATCAAGAAAACTTCTTTCAAAAAAACCCTTACTTTGAGTGAAGAACAAATGCTGACTTACTTGAAATGAAGGATCAAGTTTTAGGTGTAATTTTAATCTCTTGAGGTTTTTTGGCCACTGCTGCTTATCATGATACTCAATACTCATAATCCTTCAGCTTTTCTTTCTTAAATGAGAGAGGAAGAGTCGGTATCCTCAAAGTGAAATGTGCTGAAATAATTTATGAAGGGAAAAGTTTTTCTGAATAGGAATGTAATGAGTGAATTTTGCTGTTCTGCTTTTCTTCATTTGAAGCAATTACTCTACCTATTTGTGCAGTAGCAGCAATGGGAGAGATCATCATAGCAGTTCTTCAGAGAATGGAATGGGTTTGCTCCCTGTAAATTAGATTCTTCAACTTACTGAAAGCATCCTTAGTCCTTAATTTTTTTAGAGATCTGAGACTAAATCCTCTTTCCATTGAACCAGTTGAAAAACTTATTTGGGTCTGGATTTTTTTTCATTTCTAGTCTGAAGAGAAATGTTCCAAAATACCTATATTTAAGAGGAGAGCTTGTATTGTGACTGTGCTGAGTAAAAGGGTTTAAATTTTAAGTGGAGTGGTTCAAATATGATAGTAGATGGAGTGGGGAGGATGGGGAGTTTATACTGACTTGTTAGCACATTTGAAATTATAACTGCTCTGTGTTCAGTGAGGATTTTACTGTGATTGCTAACACTTAATGCTTTTCACAGATAAGGAAACAACCTTACCCGAGTATAAAGTTTACTAGACATTAATGCCAAATACCTGCCTGATGTTTGAGTGTGATAGTTTAGGTGGACATGCACATATGTCCTGGACATTCCTCTTTTATCATTGTCCTTTTTTTTAACCTCTTCTGATTGTGCACTTGTAATTTAGTAGAAGAGAGTATCAATTTGTTTCTTTAAAGAAAAACTGTCGTGTTCCTAAATGCAGGAACTGAAATACATTTTTTCCTTGCCTGCACTTCCCTTTTCATACTGTGAGTTAATGAAAGTCCAGTAAATTAATTCTGGCTAGGAAGCACCTTAAAAGACAAGGAATCAAAGCAGATTGCCTAGACTGTTTTTTTTTATTCCACAAGTAAGATAGAACTGTGTATCAGTGTTTTGCATCCAAACTGTTGGATTCAGTACAAACTGCATACAAAAGGTTAGTTAACACAGCAGAATTACAGAAAAGTAAAAATGTTAGTTCCAGAAATTCAGTTGTACTTCAGCCTAGGGAGAATTTAAAAATTACATATTATTTTAACTTGTAATCCACAAGAACTTAAATACTTTGTGTTGTGAAAAGCAGTTACTTATTTCTCCACTAAATCACAACACAGTATTCTATATTCATTTTAGCTCTGAAATCCATCAAGATCTGTCTCCTTACAGAACAAGGCAATCTGAACAGGCAGAAAGCATTGCCATCAAAACCCCTTGACAGGCAATAATTAATATTTCCAGCTCTAATGATCCCTGATACTTGGAAGAATAAGGTGTGGATATTCTAGTTCATGTTTTATGTAGTTTATTTTGAAGTTGCTGAGGAGTTCATATTTGAATTTGAGTTTCATTTTGTTAAGGAGTTATCTTTCATTCACTCGGAGACCCAAAAAAACCTGTAAAATCTGCTTTGGCAGTCAGCTCTGAACATTTGCATGTATTTTTTTGTTCCTATTGAACTTTATTAAGAGACTTTAATTCTCATATTCACAGGCATTTTTTGTGTATGTCTTAATGACAAACAGGGAAGTTGAAATACATGTTTATAGATGCACATGCATGTATGTATGGATTTACATAATAATCCATTGTATTTAAATAAAAAATAAGCTCCTCTTCCTTCTGTGAAAAGGGGATGTTGTAGTTTAACCCCACTGGGCAACTAAATACCATGCAGCTGCTCATACCCACCCTGCCCCTGCCCTGGTGGGATGGGGTGGAGAATCAGAAAAAAGGGCTTCGAGGCAGGTCTCTTCTGTAGTCCCATCCCCTTGCCATGGTTGGTCTTGGGTTTAAAGTGGAAGTTGAGGGAAAAAAAAAAACCTTTCTAAATTGCCTTAACTAGGAACACTGTACTGTACCATTTGCACACACAGGCTGAGAAAAGAATTTTACTGAGGCCTCAGCTTTTCAAAAACTCCGAAGTGATAGAACTGAGATTCTCTCAACCACATTATTGCTGCTTTTCTACATGTGCACTGTTCAGTTTCAAGATTTTCATGAACTGTGGCGTTTGGGAGGTGGGTGGGGTGGGGTGGAGGATTTTTTTTTTTGGTTTTTTTGGTGGTTTGGTGTTTGTTGTGGGTTTTTTTCCTACTAAATGTTCTTATAATACTTTGGTTTTGAAATACCCAAGTATTATAAATACTTTGTCTTTTTCTGTGAAAGGATTCCTAACTGCAATTGATGTAAGTCTGCAAATTGCGCTGTAGACATTCAGCTAGATCTTCTAGACATCCGTGTCTAGAAGATGGGGAGCAGCTAGGGTGAGTTCCGCCTGCATTAACTCAGTTATCTGCAAGTTCGAAGTCTGAGCTAGCTCTCTTCAGAGGGGATAGAAACAGATCAGATGAATCACCCCCTGCAGGTGTCTGTTTTCTCTGACGATGCAGAACGCTTGGGAGGCTGGCTTGGAGATCTTGCTTTTTGACATGTCAGCTGTCACGAATCCCACCTGCAGTGACTGCTTGTGAAAAAGTTTGACTTAACTCTTTGAAATAAAATCACTGGGAACCCTTGATGTCAGAGGAGGGGTGGAAGGAAGTTCTCTGGGGCACTGCATGCTGTCCTTGCTGTTGGACTGTCCTTTTTCTTTTTCCTGCTGTTATTTCCATCCTTTCAGCCTCCACAATATGAGGTGGGACTTCTACAAGCAGCAATCTGTTAAACCGCACAGATGCGATTCCTTCTTAGAAAGCAGGCTACTTCCTACATGGATCCTCCTGGGGGCAGGGAATAGTGTGTCATAATGTAGATCAGGCTGTCATAAAGTGTATCTGTAAAATAGATTATTTAGGGCCACTGAAGCAATCTTAATTCTGCTTTATCTGAGTTTTGTGATTGTTTCTTGGTTATACACACACATGCGTACAGAAATTTTTATATTAGAACACATTTTTGAAAGAGGCAGACCAATAGACAAGATTTATCATCAGTGTCACAACGCCTGTTCAGTTTGTTGAATTTGGAACAATCGGAGCCTGCAGAAATCCCTGTTGCTGGGACTATCTGATGGCAGTAGAGGTGTTGATAGGTAGTTCTTGTGAGCTAGGAGAAAGTAGTAGTTCAGCAAATTTGAAGAACACTCAAGCCAGATTTCTCAGCTTTATCCTGGACTTTAAAAAGGACTATTCCTTAGTGAAGACATGGTTTTCACATAGGTTGAATTGTTCTACCCTTCCTTTCCTTAAATATGTCTTCTAATTCATTATTTTGGTTGGAATGCAAAATAAAATTGTAATTCTGTAAGTGCTTGGAAGCAGTTATGTGTTAGGTCCTTACAGCATTTCCCTATTAGGAATGATGCTTTGAAGGTATTCACTGAAGACTAAGGAACCCAGGGTTTCCTCTGAATTAGATAGAAGAAGCTCCTGCAGAGGGTGAGTTGGAACCCCTCTATGTTGGTCGTGCAGTGAAATAAAATAACTGATTCAGAACATGAGTGCAGATGCTCCTTGACTATTTATGTTTTAAAACTGAAGGAACTGTGCTGTATTTTATTGCAAAGGTTATTCTTCCTGCAAGGATCCAGTAGTAATTCTGTAAACTGTGTTTTCAGCCAGCTAGTTTTAATCTGGACAGCATCAAATTGTATGATATAATCCTCTTCTATATTGCAGATGTTTACATGAAGCTTCTAACATTTTAGTTTTCTTACAATCCCTGCTTTGAAAAGGACAGCAAGGAATTCTCAGGATTTGTGTGTGTACTAAATGGCAGGTAGTTTCTCTGTTCCTTGGATGGGTACTAATTCCAGTGTTTGCCTCTCCTTTGGAAGTCAGGTGCACTTCTGTTTTGCTTAATGGCATATTTTGTTTAAAAGACACTATGGATTCTTGATAACTACAAAGGGTCTGGATTCCATCTTCCTTCCCCTGCCAAAATTAATCGTTTTTCTATTGCATGCATTTTTTTCCACCTCCTTGCATAATTATTCTTTGTAGGTTACTTAGCTTTAGCTCAGTACTTTGGTCTTGCACCAGACTATTTTTTTGTGGATATTTTCAAGATCTGTTTTATAACACGAGGAATAAGAAAACGTGAAATTGGTACAGCAAGTAGCAAGGCTGATTTCTTGCAGCGTTTTCTTGTCCTTCGTGCTTTTCTCCAAGATAGCAACAGTTGTGGGAAGAGTGACACCATGTGTTAAGGTGAAGAATTTCACTTTTCTTGATTTATTTCCCATTACTTCTTCAGGACTCTCATCCTTTACAGCGTTTTTTGTTTTATCATCCCTCAAATGTCAAGTTTTTCTGTATGCTTGCTTTGTCATGCTTTTTTATTTTCCATGTATATATTTTCAAAATCACTAGTTTTATAGCAAAATGTCCTTCAAGAGAAGGTGCAGTATATTTAAACAGTTTCTTTTACTGTTTGGATTCTGTTCAGTAATTTAAGAAAAGCACGTCTGGAAAAAAAGAGCGGGTGAAAGTGGCTGGAAACCCAGAGGGGTCTCCATAGGAAAAGATGATGATAGTATTGTGAAGATGCTGATCATGAGGATCTGTGGCAGACGTGTAGCGTAGTGTGAGGCATAGAAAGGTTGTCCCTGTTTCTAGGGAAAATAGGTAAATGGCAAATAAATGAAAGGTGAAATTGAAAGGCAAAATTGAAAAGCAGGATTTCTTGGGGAAAAGAAATGGAGGTACTTTAGGCTAACATGTAGAAGGCATTACAGTAAACGACATAAAAATATTTAAAAGTGGTATTTTGCTGTTAGTATAGCTTCTGAGATTATTTGGCATCCGGTAGGGTAGAATAGAGGCTTGCATGTGTTAGTGTTACCTAGTCACGAGCATTTGAGGGGCTGATAAGCCAAATCTGATTTCAGGATTGAAATTTGCATGAAAATCTGTTTTGTATTTCTCATGAGGAAAGGCTGGATGGAAGCACTGTAGAAGTCAAATCTGCCCAGGGCCTGTCAGTTAGATTACATGTGAGACAGCCTGTGGGTGCTTTGGAGGATGAGACAAGGAATGCTGGTAGGAAGAAAAACTTTGTTTCATAGCATTGTGAAGGAAAAGGTGTGAGGCTGAATCAGAGGCTTGCTTGTTTGGTAACGGTAATGTATTCTCTCTCTGTCTTCCTTCTGGTTTTGTTTGTTTAGGTTGAATTTTCCTATCCTCCCCTAAAGCCTGGAGAAGGACACGACAGCCACAGTTTGCCAGAGGAATGGAAATACTTGCCATTTCTCGCCTTACCAGATGGTGCTCACAACTATCAGGAAGGTAAGAAACAAGAGGGAAATTTATATGTACTACTTCTACTGCAACCAAAATAAAAATCCTGATATCTGAACAGTTGATCAATGAGTCATTTCACTATTAGACTTCTTGTACTTCTGTTTAAGCTGCAAAATACGTTGGCAGTGATACGTTGTTTCAGAGTTTAAAGTGAAAGTAGATCATAAATGTGTTCCCTCCTACATCAAGAAATCAGATGTCAATAAAAGCTCAAGGGTTACATATCACTTCCCTGTAGTCCTAGTGAAAAAAACAAGGCTTTCTCAGAAGTTCTTTGAAGGAGGAATAAAGTCTTGAGTAAAACCTAACTGAGTTTTGAGGTAAGGGAAAAAGGAAATTCTAAAATTCAGCCTTGTAATGTGTGTAGTCATTATGATTTTACTTTTTCCCCCTCCAATTTAGAGAGTCTTAGAATGACCAATGAATCATTCAGTGTCTGTAGAATGACATGTTGAAAAGCACCAAATGTAAAGGGCAGGAACAGAAGCTTTAGTGTATTTGTCAGCAGAATGAAGATAGAATGATTCCTTTACCACTTAGTTACCAACAAGTCCACTGCAGTTACTTTTTTTGTTTGTTTGTTTACTGATGCATTTATTTCTGTGTTTATTTGACAGCAGGTAAGTTCATCACTATGACATTTATATGCATGTTCAGTTGTTGGATCTTTTTTTTTGCAGAGCAAAGAACAAGGAAGTCATTTAAAAAAGCAAAATCACAGAAACCCCTTAACTACTTTTAATAAGTTTTGGGTTTTTTTTAAACTGATGTACTTAGTTTCCTAATTTTCCAGCTTCCAGAGACCTCATTTGGAAGTAAAGGAAGTCATATCAAAATAGTCCCCTTCCTAGCAGCAGTAAGAGTCTCTCTGACTCTGCTCCAGGTCATGATTTTTGTTCCATTTCTGTGTTGTTGAAGTAGGCTACATTCAAAGCTAGGAAAATCATAATGCAGCTGCACTTACCTGTTCTCTCTTGGCTCAGTACCATCCCAGTTAATGTTCAACTTTGAGCATTTTTATTGCTGCCTTAAAAGATTAACAATGTGTATTTGTTGGTAAGGAAAAAAAAAGGACTTGCGACAAAACTGATATCATTGTTTTGTAGGCAAGAATACACATGAACTTGAAACAGGGAAATATGTTTCAGGTAATAGTTATGTTACAATGAATGTAACTTAATTAGAGAGCTATTTTTTGAGTTTCAAACTAATTCCCACTGATAGTTGCATTTTTGCAAAGAGGATGACTTGGTATAGGAAATAGCCTTAAATTAAGGCTGTCTAATACACTAGGTGATTTCCATAATATAATGGAGCTTGTTCAAAGCAGTAAGCTGTTATAAACAGTACCTCTTTCTGTTAGACTTAATGCATACGGGACTGTCTGTTCTGTTCATTTTGTTACTACGAAGCAAACAAAATTAATGGTTGGTTTCAAAACAGATTTCAGTCATGTTTTGAAAGGTAGTGGTAGTCATAATGCCCTCCCCTTAAGATCTAGCAACTCTTTCAGTAGTAGCAAGTGCATGTGTGTATGTATGTGTATATATATCTCAAAAAGCCTTTCTCTTGTCATATTTTACAGTGATTTTTTTTTTCTTTCATGTCACACTTGCACAGAGACAATAATTAATTTGTGTGATACTAAGATTCACAAATCCTTTTTGTTAGCGTAGTGGTGCTGGTGCACTACCACCTTGGCAGTGGTAGCAGCTACTCTAATCTTTTTGGTGTATACGTCCTCCTTGGTGTTTGTTTGGTTTTTGGGGTTTTTTTTTCCCTATCTTCATTACATTTACTTTCTTAATGGCATCACACTCTAGTTGTTCACCTTGCCTCATAGTACTTTGTCTTTCCTTCTCTGTGCTGAATTGGGAAAGCAGCATGTCTGTGGGTTTCAGTGGTGCCTCTGCTGTCAATAGCTGCATCCGAGAACCTGTGAGTGGGCTTATAGGAACCTGGTTACGCTAAACATGAGGCTCTTGTCAGAACATACATATTAGCACAGCTGGAGATTCTTCCACAAAGCATCTTGCATTTGGAAACATTTGGGTGCAGGCATAGCTTTACAAGTGATTTTCTTTGGGTTTTGGTTTGTTTTTGGGGTTTTTTTTTAAGTATCAGAAAGTCAGCGTGTACCAGTATTTTCAGCAGTAATTTATTTATTATTTTTTTTTTACAAATAAATTATGCTGAAAATAAAAGCACTGAATTCTTGTTAGTGACTTACAAAACCATCTTTTCTTTTTCATAGATACTGTGTTTTTCCATTTGCCACCAAGATGTGGGGATCGAACCACAGTGTATGGCGTCTCTTGCTATAGGCAAATTGAAGCAAAGGTAAATTTTCAAGTTGTGAATTATATTAATGAAATAATAGGATTGATGAATTAACAACCCTAAAATTCAGTGGTTTGCATTACACCAACAGCAAACTGCATGATTTTTTTATGAGTTTACATTCAAAATCCATGAAAATATGCACACTGGGAGCTACAGAACTTGAGAACTATTTCTTTCCCTTAGGTCAGCAGCCATATTGTGATCTTTTGAAGTGTTCAAGGCAATTGAAAAATATCTTTTGGTTCTTGAACGTTAATCCAGGCATCAGCACCAAGTGGCAGAATGAACCTAACAGTCTGTCAGGTGGCCAAGTCATGTTTCCAGGAAGTAAGCCTCTCGGGTCAAAAAAGTTGAAATTTCTCTGGTGTGTGACCATGAAAATTTTGAATGTATTTCCTGGGATCAGACCATGCAAGTGTAGGGAAGTTTCTCTTCACCTACCTCATTTGCCAAAAGTACACTTGCAGAGTAGATCAGAATCTTCCCATTCATTGTAGCTGCTTAGTGATACTGAATTTTTAGGAGTAAAGCTGAAAAATTGATGAGAGCTAGTGTGGACTTGATCACACTGAGGAAACTACGTACTGGATCTACTAGAATCTGCCCGTATTTTTAAAAATGGTAACAGTGGTATGATCTGTACCCTTACAAATTTCTTTAACAAATACTTCCTTTTCCAGTGAAATGCCAAGAATCTAGAATGCCACGTGGGTTTGAGTCTTGTATTCAGAGGATGTAAATTATGTACTCTGTTTTAGTGTTAATCATACCTTGACTATGTTTCAAGCTTCTGTGTACGCTATAGGAGAAATTTTACACATGCAGACTTTAATTCCTTTTTTTTTGAACAAATTCCATGTTGATTTTAGTTCGCTTACTATCTTTGCATCCAGTCTTCATTGTATTCTGTGATTTAGAGTCTTGCTCTATTTAACTATGCAATAACTTGGCTTTATTGTGCTCTTGATTCCAGTTTATGCTGTTTAGTAACCAATTAAGAAGATAAATAGATGTTTAAAATGAACTCTCTGGAACAAATAGAATATAAACCAATGTGTTTCATATGACAGCTCTAGCACTCTTTCCATCTGTCCTTTTTGATGTGTGGGCTGCAGTCCGCACACTTGCTGTTTTGTACAATTAAGTGAATCACTTGGCTGTATTTCTGCCCCCACCCTTTCTAGGTCTGCTGTTAAGTGCTGGGACCATTTGATCTGGCTGTTAATGTAGTTGATTCTGCAGATGATCCCTCCTTTTTTTTATGCATGGCTCAAAGAAAAGCCTCAAGTGTGAAGCAACCTGGTCCATTTTCACAGATAGTGTTAAGAGAAGAACAAGTAATGTGTTGTGGCTTCGCTTCCATTACATTACCCTGAATTAAAATGCCATTCCTTTTCCAGAGCCTTTTTCTCATGCTGGTGGCTGTTAAACAGTCATCTGCATATCATCACAGCTGTATTGGGATCTTTGCTGTGCACAATGAGATGAGAACACAACTCTTGACATATCAGTATTATGACCATTTTTACTAGGCAAGAGCATACTGTTGCATGGTTTGGATATTCCACTATTGAAGGTAGTCAGTTTTATGATTTTGTTTAAGAATAGGGGGGTGGTATGTGGCAAATAGATCCATGAAAGAATTCTTTTTGAAATCGTGTGTTGGTAAAAATGCTGTAATGCTTCTATTTCTTAGGCATTAAAGGTACGGCAGGCAGACATCACCCGAGAAACAGTACAGAAGAGTGTCTGTGTTCTCAGTCAGCTGGTAAGAATGTTGAACTCCCAAACTGCTTTCAAGTAACATATTAAAAATTATTTGTTTTCCATATTCTTATGGGGAACTCTTGGGTCCAAACATCTCTTTAAATCATTGCAGAGGGTAACAAAATACTGAAGTAAAAGTGAATCAGGCGGCTATGGGGTTTGGGTGAGCTAGCTTGAATTGGTATCTCCATTCAAGAGCAACTGTAAAAGTGTCTGTCTATTGTTAGGGAACATGATATCTATTTGTACTTCTGATTATGCTTAAGTGCTACTAACTTCATTTCATGTAGTAGGATTGAGGGGTTTGGCCATTACAATAATTGCAGAGAGTGGCTATTGACAACTGTAAAGAGGTTTTAATATAGTCACACATACAGCATAAGCTTGTTTTGAAGAAACATCTTGTATTTCTACCTATTCAGCAAAAGCTACTGGTCACCAGCCAGGGAACAGAAATTCTTTCTGTGCTTAAACCTGAAGAAAGACCTATTACTGGAGCTGCACGAGCAGTGTTAAAGCAGGAAAAGTACTTTTCCAGGAAGATGTTCAGTGATGGTATCATATGTGCAAATGGAAAGAAAACAGAATTATGATTTAAAATGAGCACAGGAGAAAGATGCTGCAAATTAGCAATTAAAGACTGCCCCTCTATGAACTCTGTAATAAAGTATCTGTATTCCAAGATAAGAACGGGAGAAGATTAAAGTTCAAAATGAGTGACTAAACAAGTTTTATTCACTTGTTTTTGTGTTTGTTTTTCTTCCAAGCCTTTGTATGGGTTACTTCAGGCAAAGCTGCAACTCATTACACATGCGTATTTTGAAGAAAAAGACTTCTCTCAAATTTCAATTCTAAAGGTAACTTTTAAGTAATAGCCACACAGAACAAAGCTTTCAGTGTATGGCTGTGAACTTCAGTGTTTTTAATTAGTGTGCAAATATGCCATTTGCATACGTCATTCAGTTCTTCAGCTCTTGTAATAACTTAATGTGAACTAAATGAACGACCCTAATCTGACAGAGGATCAACTTCCTGATTTGTAATGAAATACAAGAAAGCATGATTGTCAGCCTTTATCTCTGTTTACGCTGTTAGTAAACCTTTACTTTCTTTCTGGTATAAGACATTGAAGTCCTTGAATAGGTGATTTATTCTGGATTTTGTGTGGCTGTGTGCCATTAATGGCTTCTGGGGTTTTTTTTGCCTTTGTTCTAACTTCTACAGGAACTTTATGATCATATGAATAGTTCCTTGGGCAGTACTTTGCTAGAAGGGTCACAAGTTTATCTTGGTAAGTGACTCTTTTTTTTGTACAAGCAGTAGAGATAATATTATGCTAATCGACACATTCCTTTCCTGACCTAATTTGTTTATGTGCATTAACAGGTTAAGCACCAGAGGTGTGTGTGCCTGCACTGTATTCTGTTATGCATGTCTTTTATTAATGGATTTGAATAAATGTCAAATAAAATGTAGTGTTGCTTTCATAATAGGAGTTAGTTGTAGGTTGAAAGCCATGTTACCTTTTGACCTAACAGTCTTACAAGCAGCTGCTTGGCAGCTTTTAGGAAACAATATCTTCTTAATTTTTAGATGGAACTATTTGATGATGTGGGGTGCGCAAGCTTTCATCTACCTGTTATTTGGGATATCTCCCATCTGGTTCTGACTCTTCCTTGTGTTTTCTGAATGCACAATGTATTATTTACATAATGTTTTTCCATAATGCTACGTGGCAGCCAACAGGAGTTCACTCAGAGAGCGACTTTTGACATTATTGTCTCCATTGTAGATTTAACTCTTGCTCCTGCTCGAAAGAATTTGTTATGAGTTCTACTATTGAAATAAGTTAGTATCTCTACTAGCTATTAACTATTAAACTGTAATAATTGCTCTCTTTTTGGTATCTCAGGTCTGTCTCCTCGGGATCTTGTTCTTCACTTTAGACACAAGGTAGGAGTTCTCTGTTAGGTCTGTAAAGTACAGCACTTACTTTGTGGAGTAAAATACTTCCTCAAGAACTGAAAAATAAATGTGGATAGACATACCTGAGCTAGGAGTAAGGTCACTGTTTCCTAAGTACTTCTGGTTACAGCCTTCAGAATTCCTTTCCCCTTCTCTACATAACTTCAGTGAAAGTAAGTTCAAGATTGGCAAGTTCTGTCTGCTGGATTGCCTGGAGATTTCTAGGTTTGTGTGACATTTCTTTAGTCCTGTCCCAAAGTGCAAGTGGTACCTCAGTTACGGTCTTGTTTCCATTTCCTGCTTCTTATCAGAAGAATGTTATAGAAGAATATTGCTAAAGTCTGTGCAGACACAAATTGGAGCATTTTCCCCTGTATCTTGCCATTTTTGCAGCTTCTGCCATCATAGAACCTGAGGAGATTTGCGCTCCTCCTTTTTCCTAATGACTAGTGAAACAGCATGTGTATCCTATTGCTAGGGTACAAATAGCATTTAGAATCTTTTATTAACTAGAGGCATCAAGGAAACAAATTCATCTGGATTTCATGGTGTATTTGCACCTGCTCAGTAGATTTTTGGGGTAGAACTCAAATTTGTTTAAATTCACATGTCTGCCAGTCATGCCCCAGAAGTGTCTATGTTTTTCTTTTAAGTGTGGAGAGTCTGGACAGCCACTTCTGATCCAGATGCCTCATCTGTAGGTGTCTAAAATTAGGTGAGGCGAATGCTATTCTTGATATTTTGCTGAATTCTTTTCTGTATTTCTCGGGAGGAACTATTTTATGTTTCTGCAGTTTACTGTATTTTAAAATTCTGGAATTATACAACATGTTCTTTCTGATAAGCTTTGTATGATTCAAATTATGCAATTTTTGTTTGTGCAGGTTTTCCTTTGTGCTTCTCATGCTATTTTAAAATTAGTGCTCAGATGGAGAAAGGGTATTTGAACACTGGTTTTCACTGGCCAAATGTATTTGATCATTTAGACAGTTATGCAGTGCTTTAACACGAAACCTTGAATAAGAGATTATTCTTGCATAGTATTTTTGATAAATGGCACTGGTTCATTCACCTTGTTTTTCTTTTTTGTGTTTTTTTTTTTTCAGGTCTTGATCCTTTTTAAACTGATTCTTCTAGAGAAAAAGGTAACATTTTGTAGGCTGAGGCAGTTGATAAATAGAAATGCGATTATTCATTTTTTTCATATGCAGTTATGTAGAATATACTAGTGAAAACCAAATTAAAGTAAAATAAAAGTATCTGAATTCATATCAACAACTTTGCATCCATATGTAAATTGGGAAATTATGCTAAAAGTAACTGCTGTGTGGCGATGTATAAATTTGCCTCCACTCCTCTTCTGTCCACACTCCACCTTATCAATAGCTGTCCCAACCAAGTACAATGTGATTAAATGGGAGTGGAGAAACCTAACATATTATATAAGATAGGAAGGGGTTCACATAACACACATAGGTACCTGTGCGAAGGAACTGGTAGGAAATGCTGGTACCTAAAAGGGAGCATACAACTTCACAGGGGTTCAGTAAGCAGAACTTCTGGTTTGGGCTTTAAACAGGCATACCAAAGGAAGCGAGTGCTGGAGTGTCCTTCAGACCTGAATTGCATGGGCACCTGCAGGAGACAATGTAAAAAGCCATTTCTGTTAGGTCAGGCTTAACGCAGTTTATAAACAGGTAAAAATGCTGAATTCTAGGCTGAGTGTTTTCTTTGGGCTATCTTACTGCCTCTGAAGCAATGTCATCTTAGTAATTTAAATGGAATATGCAAAACCTACAAGTAGATGTGAAATAGTAGATAGATTTATGTTCTTCTGTATATATATTAATACCATGGAACAAGAACTTTCAGTGAAATAACTATGTATAAGCTCCCAGACATGTTTATGCAAGATTGGGGTTTTTTTGCTTTTTAAAAATTTCTGTTCAAAGTTTTGTTTCAGTCTCCCAAATGTCTCTTTTTGTCTTCAGTGATCCTGCTGTGTTAAAACCCAGCTTTTTTGAGTCCTGAGAAAGAACATTCGAATTTCCTGTTGGCTGCAACTGGAAAGTCAGTAGGACTTAAGCTATAAGATATCAAAACAGTCGTAGATTTGTTTCTTTTTGTTTTTTTTAAAGTCTGTATCCAAGGCCCAGGTGCCTTTTGTGAGGCAATAAATATGGCTTTTAAAAATGTAAGTAGCAGCTTCTGCAGAGCTTTTGCTCTTGGCACTTAATTCTGTAAGTTATATCTTGACAGTTCTAAGTATTTATTGATGAGAATAAATGCAGTTTTTGCATTAAAGAGCCATATGCTAAAGTCTGCTATATTAAAGGCTATGAAAAAAGGTATACTTGAGAAAATAAGATTCCGACATGGTAGGAGTACACATGTAGAAATGTAAGTAATCAAGACTCAATATGCAGGCCTTTTCCAAAAAAATTAATACATTCTGAAAGTCTGCAGTGATTGTACTTATTTTTTAAACCAGAGTGGAAAAAATACTTTTCAGTTAAGATTTTGTAAAGTATCTCTACTGATCTGTTTAAAAACTTACGATAGCATTTCATCAGGTCAGTTCAGCATTTGGACATACATAAATAAAATACTTTGCTCAGCTACACTTCTTTTCCGAAGCTGCTAAAACCATAAAACATAAATGCACAGGAGGAGGGGAGAGGGAGGGTTTCCCAGGCATGTTTATATGACTCAAACATATGAAATTGTTTTGAAAGGACTGGATACTTATTGAATAAACCTGCAGGTTGCTTTGTTTTTGTTTTTCCCTAAGCTTTCAACAGAAAGACAACACTTGCAAATTCAAAAGCAAGAGTTTTGATTTTTCTGGTGCTGTCTGTTTTCTGGCAGATGTTAAGGTTCCAGAATAACTTTGGGAATCTGTATGTTCAAAGACCTGAAATATGATATGCAAGAAGCCACTAGTAATGCGAATTTTCCTTGAGCCAAAAAATGCCTGAATGCAACAGACCAATTTCTTTTAATCCTCAGCAGTTTTGTTGATGACTTTCCAAAGGGTAAAGGAATTTTTTTTTTTTTTTTTTTTTTTACCTCTCAGCTGTTACTAGGCTGGAAGACTACTTCCAGATGGTGATCATTTGACTTTCTGCTGCCAGGGCCACCCAGTTTGCTGATGTAAACATTGTAGGCTATATAACAGGGTTGGGTAGGATAAGGAGGCATGCACCCATATAGACAGACAGAAAGATAGTAGAGGGACCTGATGGAACAAGTGTAGAAAAGTACTCAGCTTAAGTGGTATACCCAAACAAAAACCTAGACTGGAACAGATTTCTTGAAAACAAGGTACTTCTTTATAGATCTAATTATTTTTGTAGGCTTAAAATAGGTTTAGCTGGGAATACATGGTATGTGAAAATCTAACCCTGTAGGGGTATCGTAGTGTTTCTGTTGTAGTTCATTCCTGTTCTGTCATGCATCTTTCATCAATGTGTTATAAAGCAGCATCTTAAAAGACCTTAAGACTTTTTATTCCCATTGGAGTCAGCCAAAAATTTTTTCTCAGAGCTGCTTGTTCTACTCATCATGCTTTTTTTGTGACTGTTGCAATTTGAATTCACCTATCTTCTAAAATTTTTCTTTTTTCTATGTTCAAGGTAATACACATAATCTGTTTCTAGCTGAGGTACCATTAAACATTGGTATGTGTTAGGACTGCATAGATCTTAACTCTTGATTCCATCAATTCACTAGCTTGTAGACTTGCACATACTAGTGGAACATTGAGTTATTTATTCATCAGTCACTTGTGAAAGTGTCTTCCTACCTTTCTGCAGAAGTCTTTTGTTAAGTCTTATGTCCGCAAACTTCCAATTTTAGTTTCATCATATACCTATTAAACTAGTCTGCAGAGTCGTCAAGTTTGATCATTCTGTATTCCTTGGCATTGTTGGTTCCTTGTAATGCACATGTATTTTTCCCTAGTATTGTGCTGCCTGAGAATTTAAAAATGACATTGTTAAAGCAAGTTGACTTTCATGGTGTTGGGGTTTTTTTGTTTGGTTTTTGGTTTTTACTTTCCTCCCCCGTGAAGGCCTGTCTTGGAGGAACTCCAGCAGTAACACTCAGTCTGCCTTGTGTTTCTTCTTTGATTGCCAGCCTTTGACACCCCCCTTTTGAATTCCTAACTAATTTCCTAATCCCGGTCTCTCTGATTTAATTAAGGACATTTTGTTTTCCTATGTTATGCTTTTAGTGCTTTACCAAAGTTAGTATCAGTCATGCTGGGTTTTTTTCCATTGATTTCTTCCAAAAAATCTTTTTTACATAGGAAGATAACCTGTAATAAATGCATATTGCATTTATCCTGTTTTACACTTATCTGTGTATCTTTAATATATTTTCTTAGAAGAGATGTTTTGTATAGGTTTTTGTTGGAACGCTGGAATGGAGAATATTTGGCCTCCTTGATTTGTAACAGAGATTTTGACATACTACAAATGAACAAGGATTTATGCAGCATGGCAGGAACAACTTTTTTCTGTCAAGTCATTCAGTAATTGTATCGATTTGGGGAAAAAAAACCCCAATGACTGACAGGAAAAACTGAGTGATTAACAAGTATATGTTACGTGTGTGTGTATATAAACAACATACAGATTTATAAAATATGGATACAAAATTTAAATATTTACTTTGAACTGTTGTAACAGCTTTTGTTAGTAAGCAGACTTTCTGAAATAACATAAAAAGCAATGCCTTGAATAGTTTGCATGTGTTCTATGTCATGCTTAAGCATAATTTTGTTTTTCTTGTTCTCTCCTCCTTAATTCTCCTTTCCTCTTTTGCACGCTCTTCCCCCTACCCCCCTCCCTTCTGCCACCAGGTGCTGTTTTATATTTCTCCAGTAAATAGATTAGTGGGAGCTCTGATGACTGTCCTGTCGCTTTTCCCTGGTAAGAAGTTTGGACTTCTTTTTATATGCTTTCTGATGACTACTGAGACTGGCTGTACTGTTTCATTTGGAAAACAATTTATGTGATAATAGAGTTGTGTTGGTATGTTGCCTAAAAAAATGGGTGACTTGTATGCATGTCTGTGTACTATGTACACGTCTCCTAATACTACTTGCACTTTGTGTTATTTCTTGTTTCATTAATTGGAGCTACTGAATCTTCAGTATTGCCTGTGGGTAACATAGGTGGGACCCTGAATTAGTTACACATTCCTGTTGAGTTCCTTAAAAAACAAAAATACAAATATCTCTCTTCCTTCTACATGTGCTCTTCCAAAAAAAAAAGGTGGGGGGGAACCCAAGCCATTCCAAAACCTTGGTAATTCTTAGCTTCTCACCAGTCTTTTCAAAGCAAACAAGTTAGGGCACATTTTCTAGGAGATAAAGTGTGGGTTTTGTTTGGTTTTTTGGGGATTTGGGTTTTTATTTTCACACACACACCTTCCCCAAAATAGTGTTTTTAAAATAGATAATTTCCATTATGCACACAAGACCACATTGCTTGTTTTGTTTAACAAAAATTGCCTAAGTGTATGTTGAGATCTGATATTAATGCATGCAATTGCTTTCCAGGTATGATTGAACATGGTCTTACTGACTGCTCACAGTATAGACCGAGAAAGAGCATATCAGAGGATGCTGGCTTGCAGGAAAATACACCACGGTTAGATGACTCTGTTTCTGTGTCTGCTGCTGATACTTCAAATACAAACTTAGGAATGGGAGAGGGAGGCAGAAAGATGGCAGGAAACCATTTGCTGGGAGGCCAAAAAGCAAATGTGCCTTTCTCCCAGTCAGAGAAGATTTGCAACGGAGCTCAGTCCTCTGATGGTACTGTGCAGCGCTTGAAAGTTCCTTCCCGTGCTTCTCCAGCATCCTCTGAAAGTGACTGGGAGACCTTAGATCCTAGCATTTTGGAGGAGTCTAACTCGAGAGGAGAATGTGAAAATACAGCATCAGAACAGGCTGAAAATCTTCCAAGCAAAGGCGTGAGCTCAGAAAGCCTTCCAATCACTGTGCAGCCCCAAGCAAACACGGGACACACAGTGCTTGTTCCAGGAGTGATATCTGGGTTGGAAGAGGACCAGTATGGTATGCCGTTGGCTATTTTTACAAAGGTAAACATGTTGTTCATGATACCTGGTAACTCAAAGACATCTGTTTTTCAGAAGTGGCTAATAATTTTGGTTACCCAACTCCAGATGGACAGTAAGGTACCACAAAACATGTAAGTACGGTCTCTGGCAAGTGACTGTGTTCCTGGGCAGGCGGAAAGCGTGAGTGCGTGATGGCGAGGCGTGTGTGTACGTACACATGCATTCCACTTTTCTTGCATATGTATACTTGCATACTGTTTGCAATTCTACATGATAGTAACCTGCAACACCACTGTGGGTAATAAATGGTATGTATCAGTAACTACTGTTATCTTTTACTTTGAAGAATTGTTGATCTAACTTATTTGGGGTAAGATCAGAGTACTTGAGAAGTATTTGGATACCTTAAACTAAGATTCTGAAAGCTGTCTCTTAGCTGCCACCGAAGCCTCTGTTTTCCTGTTTTAATTTTTATGTTTACATGTATTTATAGATGTGTATGTGTGCATATATGCACAAAATATGTATTTATATATAGGCACGCAAAAATATAAATATATATATAATTTGACCCTTCTTTACATGATAACTCTTCCTGGTTGTCTGTGGCTTTTTGCCTGTGCGTGGTGCTGAGCTGCTGAATTTTAAGTTAATTTAAGTTGAGCACTGATGCTTAACTGAATTCCAGGTATTCCACAGCCTCTCTTAAGGACTGTGATGGGCATTGTCAGGTAACAAGCAATTTACTAGGGCTGGTTTCCCATAAAAGCCAGGGAAAATGCATCCTTTCTTAAGCTGCTTTTTGTCAGTAAAAGAAGTGATAGAATATATTTTTGGTTTTATTGTAACGACCTTTTACATGAGCATTTGCCCAATAAGACTGAGATTTATTTCTTCAGGCTGATGAGGTTCACAGTGGTGTTTCTTTCTTTGGGGGTGCTTATTTGCATTTCCTTGCAGAACATTGTATTTGATGATTGTGTTTGAGCTTTTCACAATAACTGCCTTTGGAAATGGCATGCAGTGTTGGCCCAAGTGAGCAGCTCAAATGTCTTTGCCCTGTATTGCCTCATGTGACTTGTTAGAAAAGCTTTTTCAACAAAGATCTGCAGTCTGGTGTTTGTCCTTAGGTCTGTCTAATGAAATGAATAGCCTGTAAATTATATTTTAGTCTGTTCTGTTGAAAATACTAGATTGAGAGCAAGAAGAAAATAACTAGTAAGGGGGCCTATGACTGCAAACTTAGTTTGCTGCTAAGGTCATAGAATGGAAAAGGAAACAATTTTAACAAAGCTGACAGTTTCTACATGATTGTCTTTTGTTCCACAAAGGCACTC
Organism: Falco naumanni; assembly: GCF_017639655.2. Taxonomy (NCBI): domain Eukaryota; kingdom Metazoa; phylum Chordata; class Aves; order Falconiformes; family Falconidae; genus Falco; species Falco naumanni. The sequence goes on along the minus strand of NC_054057.1, from coordinate 20,353,272 downwards.
TTCGTTTGAGTTCATCCAGTGTAATTAAAGCAGAAAAGGCTTTACATCTCTAAGCTGTCAGTAAAATGTGATTTGAAGTTATAGTTTAACAACTTTCTAGAAAGTTTAAATCTCATTTAGAGCTCTCTTCTCAGGTTTGTTTTATGCCATGCTATGGAAAGACTAATAAATCTGACAAATTTGATAGGAGGAGGTTTTGTCAGATGGCATAATATGTTCTCCAAGTACACCTGAGTATAAGAAAAAATCAGTTGTGATATTTGTTTCTTAGTACTAGTTCTGTAAGATCTGGTACTCATTTCGTTTGCACTTTTTAAAAGAATGGAACATGGAAATAAAAGTTGTTACACTTACAGACAAATATGAATTTGGGAACTGGCACTTGATGCTTCAAATAGTGAAAGATTTCCAAGACTTTTCTACTTGAGTATGTAGTAATTAAACCTTACTTTTCCAGCTTCTTAAGCCATTTTTTTTTAAAAATTTTCCATTTTAGTTTGGTGATTCCTCTCAAAGCACTGTTGTCCTTTAGACACAGGCTGTTTGTTTTCTGCTGATAAGTGCTTGTAACCTGGAAAGCCATCCCTGTGTCTAATATAAAAAAAGGGAATAGTTGTGCTCCTTTCTTCCATATGTTTCCAATTGCCATGTACTGTGTGATAAAGTACATGTGCTCTTTGTTTCTGTCCAGTATGCCGTTAGCCCTTCTGGCTTTCTATTGGTGAATAAATTGCTTTATGCTTCGTGCAGTTGAACAGCTGGAATTAGACTTTAGAGGTATCTTGATCTGATATGTAAAAAGAAAATTACAACACCTACAGCTGTTTCTCAATGATCTCTCAATGACTTACCTCAAAGCGTTGTTTCAAAATGTTTATGGTTTGTTTTGGGTTTTTTTAATTGGAAGGTAGGATACTAGACTAACTTACAAGCATGGAGTGCCTGAAAAGAACAGAATAGAAAGCAATACACTCACTGTGCTTTCTTAAAGCAGGCATGCAAATGCTTATGAAAAATTGATTGCTATCTCTGGAGCCTGGAAATCTCCACTTACAGAACATGGATAGCAGTCTGTAGCTTTCCTCCTGCATGATGTGCCTCAGGACTATGGGAAGACATAGTGGTATGCCAGTGGAGAGATGACTCTTTGTCTCCATTGACTTCATGTCTCTGAACTGACCTGAGACCTCACTCTTGTTTTATACTGCTTAATCTGTTGCCTTAAACTCATTCGATTTCTGTTCTTTGCATTGTATTTCAGTTTCACTCCTGAGACTGGAAGGCAACAGAACCTCTTGAAAAATTTAATTCATGTGGAATTTCGTTGCTTTATTTTGCAGATGTAATGTAGCAAAACAGTAGATAGTCATGACTGAAATTGTAATAACCAAGTTTCATTCTGGGTAGAATGTGCAGGCTTTTATTAGGAAAATAAAGATTTTTCTATATTCAGACATTTATTTGGCCTTATGTTAATCCTCTAAATATCTCTATTACTTTAGGGATACCTCTGTTTGCCATACATGGCACTGCAGCAGCATCATCTCCTATCAGATGTAACAGTCCGCGGCTTTGTTGCAGGAGCCACCAATATCCTCTTCCGTCAGCAGAAACATCTGAGTGATGCAATTGTGGAAGTATGAATCTTTGCATTTGAACTTCTTGAACTAGTGAGGGGTTGGAGGTGGGGAAGCAGAGGCTGCATTTTAAATACAGCTTTAAAGTTTCACGTTCACGCCCAAATTTTTGATTACTTCCCTATGAAATAAGTTTCTGTCTTTAAGAATATTAAATTTGTTAGGGTAGGGCTAGATGAGCTGTGCAGAACTAATACGTGTTTGCCTGTATGTTCTTATATCCAATATTTGAATTTGCAGGGCACTTCTTAAATTTTTACTTTGTTGCTGGTGTAATTTTACTTTTCAGGTCATGGGCTTTTTTTCATGACTTTGTAATAAGGTCTTCAAAAGTAAGTACTTGCAGCTGAGAAAAGCTACAGTTGGATAATAAAGTAGATTGCTATTGACTTCCTTCTGATTTAATCAAGAGTTTAAAAAAATAGTATCTGAAGAAAACACTGTCAGTTTTAGCACATAGATAGAACTATATAATCAGCATTTGGTAACCTAAGTTAGCCACACATCGGTAAGCAACTTAATAAATCAAAGTGATAATGAAAGCCTCTAGGAGAACATGTGAGCACCAAACTTCCCCTGCAGAATCCTGTCAAAGGTTACTATGTGCCAGGAAAATGATAAGATTCTGGTTATGTCAGAGCAGTTATCTGACATTCTCAGAACAGTTAATTTATTATTTCTTTAGCCACTTGGGTTTTTTTGGTATTTTGGGGGACTGTGAGTGTAGATCTAGGTAGCAATATATAGTAGTATATATGAGCAGTTTTATTTGGATGAATGTTTACCCTTGGAATTACTTCAAACAGATAGAAGATGCTCACGTACAAATCCACGATCCAGAACTCCGTAAGATACTGAACCCAACAACTGCTGACCTGAGATTTGCAGATTACTTGGTGAAGCATGTAACCGAGAACAGAGATGATGTTTTCCTTGATGGCACTGGATGGGAAGGAGGAGATGAGTGGATCAGGGCTCAGTTCAGTGCTTATCTTCATGCACTGCTTGCTGCTGTGCTGCAACCAGGTAGAACAGATGCTTTGTCTAGGGACTGAGATGAGGGTGGGTGTAGTAAGCATTTGCTCTGTTGTGTTAAATGTGTGGCCTGTCATTAGATCTCCCTCTGCCTAACGTTTCATTTTAGGCTGCTTTTTTAGTTGTCCTTGGCTGTCCTTGGTGTTCCTTAACAAGCTTATTACTAATTCTTAACTTGCAGGCGCTTTCTGGACTATCTCCTCCTTGGTTTAATTAGCTTTCCTTATAAGTAGAACTACCCGAAACTACACATATAATAAGGCTTTTACAAACTTGGGTGCCTTACATACCGTACTGCAACCTGAAGTTGATTTGGGGGAATGAACTGGATTCAAGGAGACATGAAGTGCTGTCTTTGGGAAGTTTTACTAGGCTGTTCCATCTCTTTTTTGTTGTTCCTTTCTGCTGTGGCCTTAAGTAGGGATTCACGCAGGTGAAAAGCATCATCTGGAGACTTTGTAATTTTGTGTTTTCTGGAGCTCAACAATTTTTGTCTTACCTCAGAGGGAATTCGCTGTGTTCCAAGCTCTTGTGCTTGGAACGGAAAGAATATAACTGAAAGAATCAGTTTGTGGAAGATGTTTAGTTGGTCCAGCACTGACCCTGTTAACTTCATTCTCGTCATGATTGTTCTCGCTTCACATCAGTTAACTAATTCAGATCTTGTTCTGTGGTATTTGTGAGAAAATGTAGAATTGAGAACCTGACTTCAAATTCTGGAAGGTGCCAAGTTCTTTGTCTGACAATATTTGTAGTTTAAGGTGATTACCTGGTTGACAGGAAATGTCAGGGTTTTCTAGAAACTCATACCACTTCGCTGGCTGGCTCTAAATTTCCCATGCTCTAAATTTCTCTTCAGTGGTTTAAAGGGGATGTTAGAGAGATTTATCCCGCTGTAGTTCATACTGCGGTTCTGGAGTGGATTTGTGGTTTACTAAATTTGAATGAGTAGTAACAAAGTACAACAAAGCCCCAGTGTAACTGACCAAGACAACTGCAAATGATGATTTTGTCCTTAAGTTGCTGTGTAGCCATTCTCTCCCCTTTCCTGTCTTTGCCCAGAGAGTAAGTCAAGAGGCCTATGCTTGGATTACTTCCCACCCACCCCCCAAGTTGAGCAATTTACTTAAAACTTTATAAATTAATTAAAAATAAGAAAAGGCACTTTTAAAGCCTTCCCCCCCCCCGCATCCTGGCATTGTATATTTGGGACGCTTTAAAATGAAAAATATACAGCATTTTTTAAGTTTCCAGTTCTTATCACTGGAGATTTAGTTGTCTTTGATTTGCTAAAAGCCTATAAATTTTTAATTATTCTTAAAAAAAGTAATTTGTCTTGTATTGTGTCTCTAATGAATTGCTGCAAATTCTCATCTTTATTTTAATTTATCAGACAATGAAAAGACTTTGTCAGACTTTGGAACAGCATTTGTAGCAGCCTGGAAAAATACCCACAACTACAGAGTATGGAATAGCAACAAGCATCCAGCTCTTGCAGAGGTAAATTCTAGGTAAGAAAATGATTTGGTTTTACTTTTTTGTTTTGTTTTGGCTTTTCTGTTTGTTTGTTTAGCATGTAACATGGAGAGCTCCTAGTATGCATAGTCAGGCACACAGTTCTGTAGAATTAGCGTGTGTTCCCCATGTTCCTGCTATAAAGCCCTGAGAGTAAAACTTTGGGGCCACATTCTGTAAAGTGCAGAAACCAAGTATTTCAGTTCTTCAATACTTTACTGTAATTCAGGGCTACAGTTTTATGAAGAAAAATATATCCAGAGCCAGGAGAAGTGAAACTTGTTCAATTTGATTGTTGGCTGTCCCCAGCTATAGAAAGTTTCTCATTCCTCAGGAATTGTCTTCAGATGGTTCTGCTTTTCATTAATTGGTTCCAGGTGTCCAGGGAATAGCTGTGTCCAGGGTTGTCACTGGTAGGGATGGAGGGGAGGTGGCTGTTTCATGTTGCATCTCTTATACTTCGGGTTGTTTTCTGTGTGTTTTCACTCAAAGATTAGTTTATGCCAGGCTGGGTAACACTGTTGTGTGAGCATGCGTTTGTTATTACTGTCCTGCAGGAAGTTTTGTTTGCTTTTGCTTTGTCAGCTGCTATAGTCTGAAGAAGGTTTTTCTTCAGATCTGCAAAGCTCTTTTGGTCTACTTAAGGGATCTTTTTTTTCTTTATTTTCTCTGTGTTGGTAGAAGGAAGTGCCTCTGCCTTAGTCTGAAAAGATTGTTAATACTTGTCGCAACGGAGGGAAGACACAGTCACTCAATATGAGTGACCAGCAGACTTCGTTTATTGTCTCTTACGGTCACCTTTTATGCCTTCTTATAATTAGCTCATACATATTACAAAAGTTAAGCTCGTTATTGGTTAGTTGCCTAAATATCAAGCCTGCCCCTAGTTTCTCTTCTGTAGTTATCTGTTCCCACCTGCAACATTCTTTTCCCACCGAAATCTTCCTGTTATTGTGTAACAAGAACAGCCAAAGACAGTGTATTTTGCTTTACTTCAGATAAGCTGAGAGCGATGTGCATTTTTGTCCAGCCAGCTGGACTATGTCTATGTGACCCTTTTCAGCTAGCCAGTTATCCACAAATATCTGATCTGTAAATAGAAGGCACCTTAAAGGTAGTTCATAAAAAATCTAAGGTTGAATAGTCACTGGGACCTAGCCTTCTTCCGTAAAGCAATGTAATAGTACATCCACAAAAGACTTTATTCTCTCTTTTTTTTTGTAAACCACAGAGACAAATACAACTAATAATTGTGTGATACAGATT